>NC_063206.1:31164593-31464593 GCF_017589495.1 Alosa alosa | reverse complement strand
TACAGGACAGCCAACCACAAAGGTATCCAATGAGGATGAAGTGGAAGAAGAGGTACGCAAACTCTCACACAACCAACCACTGGCAGTAGGGTGCCTTATACACCCCACAAGACCATAAAGCCATAAACCATAAATTCCATAAATTCTCCACAAAGCTAATTAGAAAAGCTAGATAAATAAAATATGTCATTAACTTTTATATTTGCATATAGTTTGTAAATAAACATTTAACATGTAAGTGATGTAAGAAATAACTGTTGATTTGTGCCAAAAAGACATTTAGTTAACTATTAACAAATATGAATACAATATTAATACATTTGTTCAAACATACAGATTTTGTGCAAACAACTAATATTTCATTAATGATGAAAAAACTATTAACTTGTGGCAAATAGATATTTTAGTAACAATTAACAAATATTAACAAAGGGTTAGGTAATTACTAGTTTGCTATTTATTATGGCACCTTATTATGGAGTGTTACCCTTCTTGCTTATAAACTGACGGTTTTATGTGTTCACTAAACAAAGATTTTGGAAATGAAACACTACTTTTCCATCAAAAAGCTTGTTGTAAAAGGCATAACTTGTTAGAAGACCTAAGTTCGCTAGCTCTGTGCCTGATCCTGGCCGAGAGATGTGACGCAGGACGTCTTCTGATTGGCTAGTCAGTAGGCGATGCAATGTGCTGATTGGCTCTGTAAAAACGACGACAAAACACTGCCAAAATTCGTGTCTGTAAAAAAGTTTTGTAGCTTCGTAGATCCAGTTTGCACACAAAAGATAGATGTTGCACTTCTCCCAATTGCTGCCTAATTGTATGCGCAAATACATAAGTTCCTTTATTGCCTGTTGCTACTGTATAAAGCTGTTCCACACACAATACATCCCTGTGGGCAAATGTTTTTCACAAAATATTTCTGCAGATACGCATTTTTTTTTTTGCACACAGACAAATTAATTCCACAGCTACAAAACGGTTCTACACTTGTGCAAATCTTCGAAGACAATTTTTTTTCACACATTCATAAAATATATAAGTACAAAGTTTCTGTGCACAAGCACAAATATTTTATATAGCTGCAAAACTCTATTACACATGTGAATATCTTTTCACGGGCACAAAATCTTTATGGCGTTGTTTTGATTCCATATATATCGGCCAATTGTCATTTTTAACAAACACAATGTAAAACTGTTTTTCCCATAACAAGGTTCTAATCAAGGTGGGCCATTATGTATGCTTTATCAAGCAAGCCCACTATTGCTTCTTAAGTGTACTTTATTTATTAGTGGGCTTGATCAAGCAGGCACACTATTGTTCCACTTTTTGTAGTGACTACTACTCCTAGAGTGCTTGAGTGTCTTGAACAGTGGGCTGGCATTAAGGATACAGCTCTAAACTGGTTTCACTCCTACCTCCACCAAAGATCTTTTTCAGTATCCATAGGCCTATCCGTAACCTGGATGTTATTTTAGACTCCCATCTCAACCTGGACAAACAAATCTCATCTGTTGTAAAGACCAGTGTTTATCAATTAATAATAATTTCCAAACTCAAGTCTGTCTATATTTAGCAGTCAAAATCCAAAACATGTCCAGGATGGGAGAAATCGTCGGACATCCATTATTTTTGTTATTCAGCACCCCTGGTCAAAAATAGGTTCCCGCGCGCCTGCACTCGAAGAAAACTGGAATGTTTCATTTGTCCTCCTTTTTAATCGTCCCGAGCAGTTGTAACTTTATTCTCAAAATGTTGAGTTTAATGTCGACATGTCGAGATTAAAGTCGACATATTTCAACTTCATTTTCGAAATGTCGAGTTTAATGGCGACTTTAAAGTCGACACGTCAAGATTAAAGTCGACATGACATTTCAACTTTATTCTCGAAATGTCGAGTTTAATGTCGACATGGCGACTTTAAAGTCGACATGTCGAGTTTAATCTCGTCATGGCAAAAATATTTTTTTCTTCATGTGTGGCCCTAATACCCTGTCGTACAAAAGGAACTTAATTATGCTATGGAGGGGTATATTCAAAACTTTAAAATGTATACAAGGTGACAAGCTTAAAGTGGAGGCGAGTAGCCAGATCACTGCGCAAAAAACACTGATGTTAATGCTAGCTAGCTAGCTAGTTGAAGATTGAGACTAAGTGTTAGGCTATATTAACATTTGATGTAGTAAGAATATAGTAGTTGGCTAATGAGCATTTTCATCTTGGGATTTAACAGGGAACCTGGTTACTGTGCCCACGTTGTGGCCTTAGTAGCCTACATTACGTCAAGCTGATGCAAATGCGAGAGACGTCCTGTAGGCTACTGTTGATGAAATATACCCTCGTTATAGCTACTCGGGGTACCGACAATCGGTATTACACATCCCCCATGCACAATGTTTGACCATGGTTTTCCGTCTGGTTTTTTGAGGAAATAAACTCCATAAATAACCATTAATTTGTCACTTTATGCCTCCTCCCTGTTTTTTCCTATGGAGTTATTCGAGCTGATGTCCGAGTCTGTTGAGGTTGGACTGTCATTGGCTCATCTGTGTTCTAAGGGTGGCACTTAGCGACAGGTCAATTATGAGCTGGGCTGGGCTGTCTGTGTCTGTGAAGGTGTGTGCATGTAACTTTTGACCCGTATGTCCTATTTTCAATGATGAGGTACCATTGGAATCCTTGGATGAAGCCGAGGTCCATGCCCTTGGAAACACACAATTAACATAGAGATTTCACAGTGCGAATTGCTGTGAAATCTCTATTTGAAACCAGATTTTTTGTATCTAGCCAGCACCAGTTATACAGGTCCGCACTGTCACATCTTTTTTGAAGCCAGTTTATGTCAAACAAGTCTTTTTAGATCCACAGTAGACCATGTGCATGACCTGTATACACATGGATTGACTTGGATTGGCTTTAAAAAAAGATGCGCAACACCCTAGCAACCACCTTGATTACCCTAGAAACAACCTAGCAACCACCATTATAATGTGACATTAGCAACCACCATAGCAACCAACATGATTACAAACACTATAGCAACCACGTTATTAAGCATAGCAACCACCATATGTAACCTGGCAACCATCTGAATTACCCTAGCAACAACCAAGCAACCACCACTATAATGTCAACCTAGCAACCAATATCATTACCCTAGCAACCATATTATTTAGCATAGCAACCACCATATATACCCTAGCAACACCCTAGCAACCATCTTAACTACCCTAGCAACCACTATAAAGTGACCCTAGCAAACACCATAGTAACCAACATGATTACCCTAGCAACCACTATAGCAACCGTGTTATTTAGCATAGCAATCACCGTATATACCCTAGTAACACCCTAGCAACCACCTCAATTACCATAGCAACACCCTAGCAACCATCTTAATAACCCTAGCAACCATCTTAATTACCTTAGCAACAACCTAGCACCCACCTCTATAATGTCAACCTAGCAACCACCATAACAGCAAACATTATTTGTTAGCCTAGGCATTTGTCAGCAAAGCCTTTATATATCCATAGTAGTATAATAGTATATCTGATATGTTGCTGATTGGATCATAAACGGCCACAGCAACAAAGGGGAATGACTGACTCTTCTCTAATAACTGTGTTACATGTTATTTTCTATATTTCTGATATGTTGCTGATTGGATCATAAACGGCCACAGCAATGAAAAAAAGTGAAAGTGATTGATAATGACTGACTGACTATTATTGTGTTACATGCTCCAAATGTAAAGCACTTTGAGCTGCATTCTGTGTATGAAAGGTGCTATACAAATAAAGCTTATTATTATTATTATTATTATTATTACCCTTGCAACCATCTTAATTACCCTAGGAACAACCTAGCAACCACCTCTATAATGTCAACCTAGCAACCAACATAATTACCCTAGCAACCACCATTGCAGTTCCTCGGATATGCAATTCTAGTTTAAACTACATCATAGCAATGTATTATGTCAATTATCATGCTCATTTTAATGATTAAGAAGGAAAGTTAAACTGTATTTATTGCACACAAAATTCTGTGATATCTCCTGCAATGTCTCCCATGAGTCACGACAGCTGATCTGTTCGGGACAAGCTGCCATCTGTTCTAGCACCTCCCGGCTAGCCTTTGAAATTCAAGTTGATGTATGAAGTCAGCCACAGCTAATCTCGAATGAGCCTATTATGTAGTTTGGAAGTTATCAGAACATACCGTGAAACAAAGTTTTCACATTACAACTTTGCTGATAACATTGATGCTAGTTAGCTTATTAGCAAGTTTTTGTGTAAACCAACACAACCAACAACCTAGCAACCATTCATACCTACCATAACAACACCCTAGCAACCATCTCAATTAACCTTGTAACACCCTAGCAACCACTATTACATCATAACAACCAATTTATTTAGCATAGCAACCACTATGTCTACCCAAGCAACTATCTCTGTCCTATAACTATTATCAACCACAAAGGAACATTAGATGCTAATCTTTTAAATGTTCCCAAAGTGCTCCACAAGCAAAGTGGAAAAGCTGCTTTTATCCATTATGCACCGAATGTGAAACACCCTGCCTCTGTGCATCAAACAGACAAATTCTGTAAACATCTTAAAAAAAAGACCCGAAAACATACCTGTATGAGAGCTTTTAGTTAACTCACTTTTATTTTGTAACCTATTTCTTCACATTATTTTACATTCTACTGTTGCTACAGGCTTTTCCTATTTTCACTGCATTAATTGTATTGTATGTGTTATTGTAGTTATCTCCTTGCTTGTCTTTTACTGTTCATTTTAGTCATGTGGATTTGTTTTTTTTATCATCCTGTTTATGTTGTTGTGTGTGATAATAAGCTACTGGGACCTTGCATTTCCCCTCGGGGATCACTCTATCTATCTATCTATCTTTTTTTATATATACTTTTTTATATAAAAAAGTATATATAAAAAATTTGGTCTCTGCATTTATCCCAATCCGTGAATTAGTGAAACACACACAGCACACAGTGTACACACAGTGAGGTGAAGCACACACTAATCCCGGCGCAGTGAGCTGCCTGCATCAACAGCGGCTTCGGGGGAGCAGTGAGGGATTAGGTGCCTTGCTCAAGGGCACTTCAGTCGTGCCTACTGGTCGGGGTTTGAACCGGCAACCCTCCGGTTACAGGTCCAAAGTGCTAACCAGTAGACCACGGCTGCCCCCTATCTATCTATCTATCTATCTATCTATCTATCTATCTATCTATCTATCTATCTATCTATCTATCTATCATTATTACAACTTTTTTCTCTCTCTCTAATATTGTGTGAAATGCTGCATTCTGTGTATGAAAGGTGTGCTATACAAATAATGATGATGATTATTATTAGTAGTAGTATTAGTATGTACCTATGGCATGGGCATCTTAGACATGTGGCAAGGCACAATTAAAAGGGATCCCATTCCCAAGTCAAATGTAAAATTCCATGACTTTTCTCTTATTTTCCCTGACTTGTAGAATCTTTCACTTTTTTTATAGCGGAATACGATAAACACCAATGCTGCGTGAAAATATATTTGTATTAATATATTTTGGCAAGTACATTTTAAACATACAAAATTCCATGATATTCCCTGACTTTGCTACAAAAATGATTCTTAGACTATTAAAATTCCATGATATTCCAATGGTTTTCTACGATTCATCTTAAGATCGTTCGCTTGGTTTTTCCGGCTGTTTTCTGAACATGCTCGTAGTGTGAACGCGTGTGCACTGCTCTTAAGACGCTCTTAAGGGGAGCTGTCCACGTTAATAATTCTGAAATATCCTCTAATTTGATGGTGATGTCAGATGACTGCACGTCACAGCTAGGCCTACCATTTAACCTTTGACATCTGCATGCAAGCATCCCAAGTAGGCTAAATACCACACATAGACTTAAATAATTGTAATTATTTAAGATTAGATTGTTGCGCCGTTTTTATGTTTGTTGGAAGATATATGAACATATTAGAATTAGGCTACTCGGTACATCGGTCATGCCAGTTCTTTGCTACTTGTGAGAATCCTACTGTGTGTGCTGCCTGTGCAATAATGTTTCGGGGTGTCACTTAAGAAGATGTTTGAAGATAAGAAAGAGGTCGAGTAAGAGCATGAGGAAATGTGTAGGCTTAAATAACATGTAGGTTTAGATTTTGACGCAGCACAGACTAAACCACATGTTCCTTTCTCTGCTTTTACCTCATACAGGGTTCTTGCAGGTTTCAGTAAGTCAAATTTAAGACCTTTTTAAGACAATTTAAGACCATAACGATTGAAATTTAAGACCTACATGACGCATTACCAAAAACATATTCAAATCAAAGAAATTCTGAAAAAATCATTGAAAAGTCATTGAAAAAGCATTACTTTAATTTACAGATAAAGCAATAACTAGTAACCTTCCACACCCAATGTCTACAACCCAACTGCTTTTGACATTGCTCACTCAAGAAAAAACATCCATGGCTATATGGCCAAATGCCCTAAAAAAACAAACTTGCCCTCAAATAAAATAGATTTTATCAAGGAAGTCAAAAATGAGACTGGAGTTGAAACTGGGTGTGAAAATGTGTTTTGGCAGGACATACGTCTCTCTGCACCTGTGTGTGTGTGTTTGCATGAGAACATGTGCGGGTGTAGGTATGTGTATGAGTGTTGTCAGGGACGTCATTGGGCTTACAGTATCTTTGTGGGGCTGAATGATATTAGCGGCTAAGTGCTGTTAAAGGGTTCGCATTATGCGGCTAGCTTATGTTTCTCTGCTCTGGCATGTGACTCCAACACCTTCACACCCAGAGCAGGGATGGATTACTACACGGGCTTACCGGGCCCGGGCCCAGGCCCAGGGGCCCAAGGGGTCAGGGAGCCCTGAAGCCCAAACCTTTGCATGGAATCATTGCCTCAATATCAATACATCAGGATGTAGGCTATGAATCTGATTGAATTAAAGTATTGGCCATCCCCAAAATGCACCAGAATACATCTGGGTCCAGGGGCCTGAAAGTTCATGATCCGTCCATGACCCAGAGTCCTTAATTGAATATTTTTTTGCGAAATTTGCAGCGAGCCTCGAACCTGGAGCTGGGTACCTCTTGTAACCAACAGCGGAAATCGCTGTGATCTAGCCATGTCTCGTTGAAAGTACACTTTCCCATTTTCCACACATAGCCAAACTTTAACAAACTCTGAGGAGATGCAGAGGTAGGTATTGCATTCATCACGGAATTTGTAGATTTATCACCGCGTCCGTACCAACACCAATATCCCCCAGAAAGAACTACAACACACCGAACCAAGGTTCTGAGAGCAGCGTTTAGCTGGTTTTGTTACAATTGTAGCAAAGACGCTAGAGCTCCGCTTTGCATGGTACAACTCAATACTTTTTGGTTACTTTGTAATAACTTTCTGCGGCCAGCGTTTCTGGAAATGAACAATGGTAAAATATTTTTTAGACCTGACTAAATGAAATTTATGACCTCGGATGAAAATCTGTCCGTTTTTAAGACGTTTTAAGGCCTTAAATTTAAAGTTCAGAATTTTAGACTTTTTAAGACCCCGCAGGAACCCTGCTCATAGGCCTAATAAAAAATAGCCTACACTTACACAAAGATAATGGCAAACTATTCTGGCAACGTCTCGTTTAATAACTTAATACTTTAATAAAGGCACTCTAAGTGATGCTGGGTAACGTCACTTCTGTTGATGTTTAAACAACACAGAAAGCTAGCTCGCTACTTCCTCCCCCTCCCTCCCGTGCAATTGAAACTCTCCTAAACGCGCATTTCAAATGTGATTTGCTGGAACAGTTTGTTATGTTTTTATAGGCAAGGTTTGCCCAAGTTGTTTTGAGGCTGTTTTTGGAGCCTGGGTTGTCCACAGAGATTGCGTTTTTTTACAGTGTATTCAGGACACAGGCAGCTAGCGGATGGTGAGGTGATGTTTCCTGTAAGTGACAAAAAATGTTTTAGCCTAAAAAACATACAACATCGCTAAGTTAACCCTTTAATTTCATTTTTGTCGGCTTTTAATCACCACAGTTGCACAGTTTTGAAAACGAACGTTCAGGGTTGTTTTAGGACATGTTTGAGTAGCCTACTACAGTATGCCAATTGCCAGCCACCCTGAGAAGTCAAAGGCGATTCAAAATGAGTCAGAAAAGTCGAGACAGGACGAATCGTCAAAATTTCGGTGTCCACCACTCTAGTTCATCCAAAACAAACCAGAAAAGGGCCTTAAAGTGCTAAAAAACGGAATTTTCCCAAGATGTTCGTAAGAGGGGCTTTACGACCATCTTAGGCTTACGATGCTTTTGGGAAACCCGGCCCTGTCACATTGGGTCAAGGACGGACTGGGACTTAAAAAAGCCCCTGGACTCTCTTCCAAATAGGCCCACGACCATACGCAGTACACACACACACACACACACCCTTGCTGTCTCATAGACTTTGGTGGTCACATTTTACAAAAATACTAATTATTGATTGGATGCTGCTGGAGAATGTGGGCCCCATGTGATAAAAAACGTTTGCGCCAGCATGCTCCCCCCAGACGGAAATTTTGAAAAATAACCCCTTAGATGACTTCTGGGTAATTTTGTGGAAACTAATTGATAAATTGACTTAAAATATTTTATATTATAATATATTGATAGCATATTACTATACAGCCTTTAAAAATCTACACAGGTTGTTATATCAAACAAATTTTAAGCAAGTCTATTTGGAGTTTAATCTCATCACATACTACATCAAGGGAGTAAGCCTAGCTCCTGAGCAAGCTTTGAATAATGTAAAGGTCATACCTGTTAAACTAACCTCAACATGACATTTACTGAGGGTAAAAAAATGAAATCTTATAGCCTAAACAAAGCAACACTGTCAGGCCTATGTTTAACCTCTATTCTGTAGGCAAGGCAGGGGTAGCTCATTGTGAATAACCCCTTATAACATGTAAATGATCTGTTTACATGTTATATTCATGTTTTTTTATTCATGTTTTTTTATTTTCATTTAATTATATATTTGTTTAAATGAAGAGGCCTTCTTTCTTTATGGGGACTTTTCATTTGAAAAGGGGTTATTGTGATACTGTATGTAGGCCTAGTGTATGTCTGCTGCTCTTACAGTTATGTTTTGCCAATGTTTTATGAATACGTAGGCTACCATTTTGTTGAACTGAAGAAAATAAACGGTAATGCCTAGATGTGCAGCACGCCTATTCGTAGCTCCTTTCAAAAAAAAAAATATTCTAGAATCACGCTTAAAACTGGATAAAGGGTAGGTTTAAGTCACACTAAATGCACTATAGGCTATGATAAATTATTTGAGTGGTAAATATAGGGGGGGAAACTGGTTAAATGTCACTGTTTTCCCACTCAGTTTTCTGTTGCCTTGTTTTTCGTTTTTGATAGGGCTAACCTAACCAAGTTCTTCCACAAATACATCTTACCGACACGCACATAATTTAATTGCGCTAATAGCGCAAAGCTATTATAATAATAATAATAATAATAATACATTTTATTTAGAGCGCCTTTCATGTCACCCAAGGTCACTTATTATGAGCAAGAATGAACCATAGAGGGGGGGGGGATAAAGGCTGCATCATCTTGCCTGTGTCATTGAAAACGGATGACAACTGGTAGCGTAGACATACTGATAGCTTTGATCAAGCCTCAATGACGCATATTTATGTGGAGAGACAGTAGCCCTACGTGGCCGATGAGCCACTGAGCCAGGCAGTCGACGGCCGTCGGATGGACTGCCGTTCTGGACTTTTCTCGAACGCACAGACTGCCAGTCCGTCCCTGCATTGGGTGCATTATGGGATGAAAAACATGGTTATGAAGATGGCAGACTGTTGAGCAGCTGAAATTCTATATTGGGCAGGAATGGGACAACATTTCATGCTCAAAACTCTAGCGACTGGCCTCCTCAGTTCCAAAACATTTACAGAATGTTATTAAATTAAGAGGTGAAGCAACACAGTGTCAAACATACCCTGTATTTTTAAAGAGTTATTGCTGGCATGCAATTAAAAATGTCAAATTTCTTGTTTTCAACAATTGATGATTCTGTCTGAACTGTTCTCAATTTTATATAGGGTAACCATATAAACTATAGCATTCTATTTCAATTGACATTTTCCACAGCGTCCCAACTATTTTGGAATTGGGGTTGTAAAATATTGTTTTACACATTCTGCAGGCAATTAAGATTAAGATTTTCTCATCATTGGTTGGACAATAGAGTCTGCTACAAAACTAAACTATTAACCACCCAAACGAAACAATTGAAAATATATTGTGATGACTTTATTGGCAAAATGAATTTATTTATGCTAGTGTTATCATCAGTATAATTAGAAGTAAATCTAATGCAATTATAATATGTGTTATAACACATGTCGCAGGTAAAGACATGTTTTGATAAAACACATTATACCCCTGCAAACTAAGAAGATCTCACAAAGTACTGTGTAGGAAGAAAATAAGAATAATGTATTTTTTCTTTCCTGTTATAAATAAGACCTGAATATAACTGTGCTCTATAGCAGCTGTGTAGGTTCTGCAGTTACCATAGATACCATTAAAGACGATGGCGGTGTCATGTGTGAAATATTACCATGGTGATCAGTGCAATAGCAATACTTGGTAATCAGTGCCTCCCTATGAGTTTACATGTGATTCTGTGAGGTTAGTTATTCTAAGTACCAGGTTATAGCCTTCATTTTCAGTCTAAATAAAATCATTCTTTAGACTGTCTGATAGGCCATGATTTATATTTGCTGCATAACTCAACTTAAACTCAAACATCACACTGTCTGATTGAACTAAGATGAGTGATAGGGGATAATAGAACAACAGCCTTCTTTCACCGATTTGTCTCTTCATCATACACAGGTAAAGGGACACCTGATATTGACTGACTTCCTCTGTCAACAACCAACTGTTGAAGCAATCCTTAAAGTAATTATTAAAAACTACAGTACCATGCGGTCATGTTTTCACTACAGAAACCCAACAACAAATTGCATGATTCACAATGTATTAAAAACAAATAACGGTTGACCAGCATGCATAAAATATTTAATTTGAATCAGATTTAGGGACCTATTTTGAGGGTCTGAAATGCATGGTCTGAAGTGTTACGGTTTAAGCACATTAGGGTGTGTCCAGTCCAAATGTGCTATTTTGACAGTGTTATAAGTGATCAGACACCAGGCGCATTGTTCAAAGGGCTGTTCTTATGCTTCTTAATTAGTTGTGGGTGTGTTTTGGGCATAACATCCTTAAACCAATGAGTGACATTTTGACGACAAGTGAGCACATCTCTGCAGAAGGAATCTGCACACCAGACTGTGTATGCAATACCAGGATTCAACTAAAGCTTGCTTTACTAAAAGGTGTTTGTCATAAGCAGAGTATAGTCTACATGCATCTGCACTCGCCTAGTATTCAAATTCATAGGTAACGACAAAACAAAGTTTTACACTTAGTTATTTACTTTCACTATTGACTGACAAAAACATAGCCTTGAAAAAAAAAAAAAAAAACACTTACCCAAATAATTTGAATGTCTGAATAAAAATCAAAATAAGGACATTCATTGAAGCAGACCAGCTGTTGTATGGGACTCGTTGCTAAGGGCTCACTCACATTTTGTGACAGGGCACCTTAGCTGTGCTTTACATGTGCCTTTCACTTTAAACCAGGTTTTTCTTGGTTGGTGGCATCATCATTTTTAGTGGCATTAAAATAGTGTTTTTTTTATCATGCACAAATTTTGACAACTTATAAACTTGAGTGCTTGGTGAAAAAAATCACTGCATTGGGTGTAAATAGGAACAAGACTTGCATCGAGCTTGGTGCAATGGTGCGCTGGGTTTAAGATGAGGCCTTAACAGTTCATTTTTTTATCAGTTAACTTTTATGATGAAATGCCATATACTAATGTCATGGTGGAATCCCTTTCCTACATTTTTCTTTGTCTTGGCATAGTAGTTCATAGTCTTTTCATCTATAGTCAGGTAAATCAGTAGATGTAGTTGTAACATGTATAGATCATATAGATGTTACATGCAATTGTGTAATGTAATAAACATTTCTTTTCATGGCATCAAAGTAAAATGAAAAGCCTTAAGGAACTGAAAAGAATAAATCATGTAGGCCCTCAAGACTGGTGTCTTGACTGGGTCTTCTGTCCTGTTTTAATATTAGAGGGAGATAATTGCACTAATTGACAGTATTCAGTATTTCATAATGTGCAAGATGTGTGACATTTGACCTAATTCACACTAACCTGACAAAGTAAAGCATGAATGTGTAAATACTCCAACGCAAACCAACGTAGATTGAGGTTGGAGTTAAGTCATAAACATTTCCATAGCAATGGTGATATCTACCAATTAAGACTCTCTTACACTTAAGGACTTTTGGTGTGCTTTTCTGTGAAATTTCAAATAAAACATATCATATGAACTTGTGGTGTCTACGTAAGGGATAATGTATAGAACGCCGGTCATTATTGGGAAAATAAGTCCCGATAGGGCGAACCGGACCACGACGTGCAGCGGAGGGGTCTTGTTCCGCCCTGAAGGGACTTTTTTTACCAATAATGGCCGGCGTTCTATACATTATCCCGCTTATTACACGGCTACTTGCCAAAACGAAATAATAAACTCCCCACGATATGATATAGCCTAGCCTATTTGTTACCGTTCATCGTGGCATTTGCTGAGAAACAAATAGTTTGCAATAACACACGCTGAACTTGAATCAAACATTCTTTAGAACACAGCTAATCAACTGTCTGCTTTCACTTTTGAATGAAGTTCCAGTCCTTGCGCAGTGATATGAAATACCTGAATTAGAAGCAAAAACTCCGTTGCCATTGACAGCGGTCATTATTTTTTTCAGAGGTCCTTTTCTCGGAATTATTATACGGCTCATCACAATGCTAGTAGAACGCTCCATTGACTTGAATGGGATTTCCCAACGTTCTACGGTAAAATATTTTCATGTAATTACCGCTGCAAACATATAATTACCGCTGTCAATGGCACTTCTTGCATTGGAACTTCATTCAAAAGTGAAAGCAGACGGTTGATCAGTTTGATTCAAGTTCAGCATGTGTTGCGAACTATTTGTTTCTCAGCAAAAGCCACAACGAAACGGTAACAAATAAGTGTAAAGAGACATATCGTGGAGTTTATTTTTTCGTTTTGGCAAGTAGCCGTATAATAAGCGGGATAATGTATAGAACGCCGGTCATTATTGGGAAAATAAGTCCCTTCAGGGCGAAGCAAGACCGGTTCGCCCTGTCGGGACTTATTTTCCCAATAGTGACCGGCGTTCTATACATTATCCCTTACATAATGACCACTAGAACTTTGGGAAATCCCATTCAAGTCAATGGAGCGTTCTACTTGCCTTGTGAAGAGCTGTGTAATAAATGATCATATACAGTACAAGCTCTTCATCATCACATAGCTGGTTTAAAGTCTGTCTACCTTGGATGGTTATGATATTATGGCTTAAAATCAAATTCTCAATGGAGAAAATGAATGGGATTTTCTACTTCCAGCCCTGGAGTGGGCGGTCACTATTGAGCTTTATTCAGAATCTAAAAACATAAACTATGTTATATCCTAGCATTGAAATGCTAACAAATGCTAATACTGTTGTTTCACACTAACAAGGCCAGCACATCAACAATGATGTTGGCTTAGTGGCTATCCTGTACATAATTACTGATCACAAACACAATCATTACTTTTGCTTAGGTAAACAAACACAATGGTATCTCTGTATGGATCCTACAAATGTTGGCCATCACAATGACGTAAAGCCAAGTTGGTGGTCAAAAAAGTAGTCTACTTTGATGTTTGCCCTACAGGATTGCATTGCTGTTAGTAATAGCATTTTAAATTGATATTGCACAAATTACCATGTTTTTTGTACCTAATGGCAGTTTGTGACTAAAACATCTAAACATAGGGCCCATGTTGAAAAGATATCCCTTTATGTTAATTCATTTTAGCTTGCACAATCTCTTAAATGAACCCACATAAATAGTACACATTGGAAAAAAAGAAGCTTAGAAGCTTAACATTAGGTTGCGGTCAGCTACTGTTCTGCATACAGTACTAACTCTTCCTTTTACCCAACATGTATTTATTATGACAAACACATCATAAAATACAGTATACTCAATACAGAGGAACTACACCTGATATAAAAAAAACTCCACTATTACCAATGAATTATAACATATTATATATGAAGGGTTCAGATGCAAAAGCCTCTAAACGCCACCTATGTCAAAAATGAGATAAAGATGGTGAGGGGATGCTCTCCACACATAGTATACGCTAATCAAATAATTTAACTTCTAAACCCACTAAATACCACTCTCTTCCTGGTCTGAAATATCGATTTATAGGCAAAAACCTATAGGAATCTGAATTTAAATGCTCATTTAAAAGAAAAGTGGTCAGACGGAACTCTTCATATGTATGTGGTAGTTATTGGTAGGCAAATACAGGAAAACTACAGCTCAAATACAATACAGAGAAACTACTACTGTGGAAACTACAGCTCATTAACATTTGTCAATTTAACAATATTCAACTGTAACTGTTACATAGTTATTAACATATTTGCACTTTCGGAGTAAACATATCAGCACATTATACATTTAAGTATTTCTTAATACAAATCCTATCTTACACCCAGCACAATCGCTATATTAATGCCACTAAAAATGATAACGCCACTGACCAAGAAAAACCTGGTCTAAAGTGAAAGGTGCATGTTAAGCATTTTGAAGGCGCCCTCTCACAAAATGTAAGCAGTCCTTAGCAACGAGTCCCAGGCAACAACTCATCTGCTTGGATGAATATCCTTAGGATTTTTATCATTTGTCATTTGAATATTATTGGGGTAAGTGTTATTTTTTTAGGCTATGTTTTCGATTGTAAACCCTTGTCAGTCAATAGTGAAAGTAAATGTAAACTAAGTGTAAACTAAGTGTTTTGTCTTTGACTTGATTTTTTTTTACTTAGTTTTGTCGTTGGCTGTGAGACTGAGGTGAAGTTTAGGTTGGACTTTCAACTGTTGAAACCGGCCACAATGAATATAATGAATACCTTGAGATGTATCAATAGGCTCTAAAGAGACATAAGGTGCATATAAAGCAGATCCATATAGATTATTTGTCAAATAGATAGTATCATGGGATGGAACCCAACTTCTGTCAAAGCTCATATTTTTTAAAAAGAAATCAGTGAAACAGTATCCTTACAAACAATAAGCAACATTTTACTCCTTTCCTTACCCACTTAGCATTATATTCCTTCATTAACAAAATACATTAATTGCAGAGTAAACACTTTGGTTTATTACGTGATGTTGATGGCTATGTAAACATATACTTGTCAGTCCATTCCGACTGGAACTGCCGATTTTCATCTTCAATTTTACGTTGAAAGCCAGATTTGAAGGCAGTTTGCGGGCGGACTGCAAGTAAAATCCAACGGGCCGCATCCGGCCCGCGACCTGCTAGTTGAATAGCCCTGATGTAGGCTTTACCATGGCAGTAGTCTCTACACATATCTGCCCCTTCATGTATGCTTCCCCTTTCCCTTGAATAGGAAATAGGCTGCCCGATAACTGCCCAAAGTGCGTTGCAAGATGCCGCTGAGTGGGGGCTTGCCTAAAAGGACTTTGGCTATACTCTGTGACTGCTAGTCACACACACATTTTAGGAAAGCAACGATTAGTGGAATCCTGGTGTTGCATACATGGTCTTGCATGTAAGCAGATTTCTTCTGCAGAGGTGTGCTCACTCATTGTCAAAATTCCAACACACTGTTTGATGTTGCGTTCCTTGCTCTTAAAGGAAAGGACAGATGCCTCTCTCATTGGTTTAATAGATGTTACGGCCAAAACACACTTGTGACTAATTAAGAAACATACCTACAACTCTTTTTAAACAATGCGCCTGCCGATCATATTACACCATCAAGATAGCAATTTCGGACTGGACACAACCTGTGCTTAAACCATACATCTCAGACCATGTGTTTCAGACCGTCAAGATAGGGCCCATTGTCTGTGAGTTTCATCACAGCATTTTAGACAGTACCTGAGAAATTATGCGAATTACAACTGTCCTCAGTCTTCCTCAATAAATTAACTTGCAAAACAGAGGGTTTACCATGACTTTGGAGACCCAGAGCAGTAAAGGGGGGGTTTGCGCTTGGGGCCGAAATTCTTCATTTGTACAGGTGCACTGTTTCATGTGTCAATACCATTGTCCAGGTATTGTTTACCAAATGAAATGTGAAAAATGATTCATATTTAATAATAATTGTGGTCAAAATTATTATTTTTGCCCTACTGACTAACTTCCATGGTCCTCTTTTTTACTGTAATCATCATTTGTACTACCTTCATTAACATATGCTCTATCAAGGTGTATAATGCATTGCTTTCACTGATATACACTATCATAGTGACAGCATTCTATATTTACTCTGGAGGATATAATATCACTTTACCATTGATTTATTTTCTTGTATGTTTTTCTTGATTTTGTATGTGTCGTATTTAAACCACTGAATGCCTATATCCCTGGGATCAATAAAGCATCTATCTATGTGTTTCTGTATTTATAACCAACAAATGACAGATCATGCTATGGGTAAATATTTCATAGCAGAAATCAGGGGAGTGAGTACATGACATGAAAATTAACATCATAAAGTTAAGAGTCGCTGTTACCAATTCCAACAACATAAATATACAAATTTGACTAAGCCAAACAGTGACCAGGACCTCTTCTTTGAAATTCTTATATTACCAATAATAATAATCTAATTAGCATTAGAGCTAGTTAACCTACTAAGTTAGTTCCCCTGTCCAGTGCCCTAGCAGCGCTGTTGATATATTAATCAGAGGCCAGGCCTATGTTTATGTAGTAAAAAGTAGACTACATTTTAGGCTTGGTACGGTGCGCATGTGAATAAAAATAATTGAGCATCCTAATGTAACATTTGAAAATTGTAGATGCTCTTGAGTAAGAGTGAGAAGCAGTTTGCAGAAGCCTAAAGCTACTCCTATTCATTGGGGAAATGTTGGTGCCCCCTCTGACACTTGGTGCCCTACAGTATGCAAAAGGTCAGTATGAGCTCAACATTGGTTCCTATTTGGGCACCCATTGGACTTGCACCAAGTATCCTAGTAGTTCATTATTTTAACCATTGTCTTTAACATAGCAGTTATATTTTAGATATATGCCAGCAAGTACATCTGATTTTTAGATACATTGGTATACTGCCTTAATCTTTTTTTTTTTTTTTTTTTTTTTTTTTTTTTTTTTTTGGGGGCTTTTCCCATGCTCTTTCTACCCTTCCTTCCTGCATTCCCTGGTATTTAATTTCATATGAATGAATTTTGATAGGAGGAGACCCTATAACAAAACCTCTAAATCATTGCTGAACAATGAACGTTGGTCCAAGGTATATCATAAGTAATAGTTCTGATGTCAGAAATCAGAGTGACCTTGTTGCATTATAATCAGAACTACAGAATAAATAGGTAACATGTTCAATTAATTTCATATTGATTAAGGTATGGCTTTTACTTTAGGCCAGAGCAAGTGAATTGACCTTTAATGAGGTATTAAAATCATACTGGCATTCTGAAGTTGTGTTGGTAGTTCAAGCTCAAACAAGAGTTAATGCCACAGTGTCCATATTCTAGTCACAATAGCCTACTTCATAATTTGGATTCAGCCATCTAATGCACAAGACATGCCCCACTGTACAGTCAATTTGTAGGCTAGAATCAGATATTCATCTAACTGGAATAATCATGAACTCAGACTTGCTCATCAATCTGAGAAAAGTACAATTAAGGGGAGGCTTCAAATGATTATTGTTGCCATTTTCCCTCTAAATAAGTGAGGGAATAAGTAAGTATTGCTGAAATATGTGAAAGAATTAGCAAGTATGCTTATATATAATACAAAAAGCTATCTATCTATCTATCTAAAAAATAAATGGCAATAACAGAATTCGTCATATGCCTTGACAAAGCTAAAGAATGGACTGAAATATTTGTAGGTGCAAACATGTGTGACACATATATGGTCATCCATCCTATATTTATTTCAAATCCCATTTAGAATGCAAACTCACGTGTTGTTCCTCTGTTGTGTGTTGGTGTGGACGTGATGGCCAACAACTTGGTGTTTTGATTCTGTGTCCATAGTTGTGTGGAGTCATGTAGCACTGTTGGGTTGGAGGTCTTCGTACTGGAAGTTGAGATGCCCTCATTGGAGTTGGTGCTAACTGCACTGGTGGTGGTGAACATGGGGGTGTGAGGCCCATGACGCATGGTAGTGCTCCCTTGTGTAGCTTGTTTGCCTGGCATAGTACCCTTGCTTGTGGTGGAGCTTACTGGGTGAACACCAGGCCTTGTTCTGCTTCGCACCACAGTAGCTGTAGTGCTATACGACATCGTCGAGCTGACTAAATGTGTGACAGCAGTGGTGGTAGTAGTATCGAAGCTCTTTGGGAAGGTACTGGGCTTTGACAGGAAAATAGGATCCTGCCCAATGCCCTTGGCATTAACCAGATCTGTGGGCACATAATCTCGCACTGAGCCCACCACAATCCACTTGAGAAGCATCAAGCTCAGTCCAAGGCCAATGAATCCGATGAAGAGTGGTACTACACACAACCATGTCTGCTGCCGGGGCCACAGGGCACAGGGACCACAGCGCAGGTGTCTCTGTCCCCTGGCAGGAGCTTGCTGGTTGCTCCCAGGTCTCCTGTTTTCTTCTGGTTCCTCCAGAATCATGGCCCCGGAGGTAACACCCACACCAGAACTCTCACTCATCTTTCCAGCAGTGCAGCATGGGTTAATCTCATTTGCTAGTTGGAATTATCGATGTTAACATCAAATACTAAAATTATGGTGATGCAGTGCTGTCCAACAGCTGCAATCCGTAAACCAGCAACAGACATTTACTCACAGCATTTATATATATATATATATATATATATATATATATATTTTATATATATATGCACCGCACACCATACACACCCTCACAGACATAGACATTTGGCAGTGTCGCAATGGTGGATTAATCCTTTGTCCAATATCCAGCTGCAAAGGTGTGTCAAACCTAAAATTGTAACATCTCAGTAGAAAGGACAGATACAAAGTAAATGAAAGAACCTTTCATTATAATCTAAAAAAAATAATCCTTTTGTGGA
Organism: Alosa alosa; assembly: GCF_017589495.1. Taxonomy (NCBI): domain Eukaryota; kingdom Metazoa; phylum Chordata; class Actinopteri; order Clupeiformes; family Clupeidae; genus Alosa; species Alosa alosa. Next base: position 31,445,266 of record NC_063206.1, on the reverse strand, counting down.
TCCTGTTGTCGCTCCTTGACCCTGCTACACCCAAGCAGATTACACATCCCCATGTATTTCTGAGTGCTATATTTTCCTGAATTGAATTAGCCCCACAATTTGACCCAAAAGCATGACATTATTTCCATTTTTTTGGCTTTACAGTAGCCCGTTTAAAAACCTGTTTGGATAAAATTGATTTGCAGCCCATTCTCGGTGTTGCTACTGCTCCTAACGCTGAGTCAGCTCACCAGGTCCTGGAAAGCCTCTTCTTTTTGGCTGGAGAATACACCACCTCATTTGATCACCATTCTGGACTAGACCACTTAGCTGTGGTATATCTTCATATCCAATATCCGCTTTTCATGAATATAAAATGCAAGCGTCGCAGAAAAGACACATATACAACAGTCTTCGGTTTGACATTCAAGCGGAAAAAAAAAATCAAAAGGGAGCAGAGAAATGGACAGACAATGTGTCACCAAACCAATCTCCAGAGTAATCCTGTCACATCTGTCCACTAAAAGCTATGGTCCCCTGGTGCAGTTAGGTCTGTGAAGCAGTGCTTTTCCAATGCCTGCTAATGCAGCCTTTGGTGGGTAGCTTGTGTGCATCCGCTTGCGACATTCCGCCACAGAGGGAGAAAAAGAGAGAGAGGAAAAAGGGAGGGGTAGGACAGGGAACAGCCCATTGAAAATAGAGGGGGAGAGAGGAAAATAGAGTAAGAGAGCGGGGGATGGTTGATGGTTCTTTTCTTTAGGACAAAAAGCTGCAGTCCAGTTCATGATTTGGGGTATCATTTGGCTCCCCTCACTCACAATAATGACAGGTCAATGACTAAGCCATGTCTGGATTTTGCAGCAATGGCACTCCCCGATCCCTTGCAGTGTTTATCTAGTGTTCCAGCCTTCCTGTAGCTATGATGATACTCGGGAGGAGACAGCTGCTTCCCTCTGCAGCTTATGCTGGGTGGAAAAAGGAGAGAAAATGGGCGCCACGAAGCAGGGATGGATCAGGCTGTGTGTGTGTGGGGTGAGGGGGATGGGGGTTGGGGGCTCTGCACCTGCTCCTTCCACCAGCTCAGAAAATATTCTCCGCCTCCATCATGGGAGGGGCTGTGAGTGTGTATATGTGAGAGACATGTGTGCTCAGAATAATAAAGTGAGAGAAGGATAGATCAGTTAAAATGGAAAGGATATGAGAGAAGGATAGATCAGTTAAAATGTCAGTGCACCAAGGCAGACAGAGGAGATATGTACAGATGGGAGACAATTTGCTCAGACTGAATGAGGTTGAAAGAGACAGATCAGAAAAAAAACGTGAGGTATTGCATGGTGGCAACATGAGCAAACGAGAAACTCTTGTTATGATGCATTAGATGTCTTCAACAGTTCATAGGCTAGCACAGTCTGCCTCAGTGTCCCTCCAATAAAGGAACCCCTTTCTGCCCCTCCCTCTGTTTCACATACAAACAAGAATAAAGGATGGGAGACTCACTTCCTAAACGTGATACATGCCTATTCTCTGTTTCTCTTTTTTTTTCTTCATCATGCTGCAGTTTTGCCATTGCAGTCACCTACACATTTTCATTGGAATAGAGCAGATGCAGGTTTATTAATGACAGGGCTTTCCAATAGGCCATTTGTTTGTATGCGGGCTGCTATATATCAGCGTGTTTAAATAATACAAATTTTGCATGCATTCATTTGCATTTTGTAACATGATTGTACTGAGGTTGTCTATTATACTAGTTCAGTGTGTAGCGCTCTTGCTCCTTAAATTAATAATAAGAATGGGAACTACCGTATCTGCTAGGTTCTAGGAGCTGGTATAAGGTTATTAGAAATCGTATGAATGACTAGGAGAGTAACAAATAAACAATAAAGTCATTCAAGTTGGTTACAATTGAACAGGTGACAATTTTATTGTCTACAGATCAGAGCACTATAAAGTGCAGACAGTAATATAAAATTAAACCACCCAAAGAGCTCTTCCCAAAAAAACAAAATAAATAAAATATGTATGTATATGTGTGTGTGTGTATGGAAGTTCTTGAATGTGTGAATCAATGTCTCTTTCATTATGCACAATCTTAAAAGATCTTATCTGGAATCTGGTTGAGATTTGGTGGTCAGTCAGTCAAGTCAGTCAATTCAATCTTTGTAGGCAAATCCTCACTCTCCGGCTGGCCACACCGGTGGGTAAGGGTCTGTCTACAATCTTCAGATCTTGGGTTGGCTCGCCACTGAACCGCACGGTTCAGAATCGGTTCTGGTCAGGAGTCAATAAAAAAAACAATCTACACATAGTGCAGAATGCAAGAAATTAATCTTGGATCTATAACACTGACTTCTCTATCAAATCAAACAATCTAATCATGTGATATAACCAAAACATAAAATACAGCTGTTCAATCATGAAATGAATGAATACAATGAATACCATTTTGGTAAGCAAAATGGATTGGCTATCACCATCAACAAAATTAATAAATGGTATTTGAATGTAAACAAATGGATTGTCTTATTACCATTCACAGCAGTACAGTATCTAAATTACAATATATTACAATTTTACTCTATTACTGTTTATCTATTTATCTGTTAAAACTTTACATGTAAACCTTCTTTCTTGTTGTGTAAATATATTTACAATGTGTAATACAGCTAATTTATTATTTATCATATATGATGTAAGCTAAGCTTATTTATATGAATAGTTTCATTACTTCTTTACATAAAAATAGTGGATCAAAACAAAACAACAAAGAGTGTGAACCAGAGAATCAACCTCTAGAGCAGCGGTCCCCAACCACCGGGCCGCAGGACATTCCTAACCGGGCCGTAGCCTACGACATGAGTTTAAAAAAAATGCATGCGAACTAAACTAAATTTAATTCGCAATAATGTCACGTTTTTACATGGCATAGGTCTATATGCAGTTGTTTGATTGCACGCATGTTTGCATTTTGCAAGGTCTATTTTCTTACGTCTGTCTGTCCCGCCTTCAACACTTTTACATATTGCCTTCAGCGCCCGCGCAGCCTCAGGTCAGCTCACTTCACTTGATCAGTTCTTGGCGAACGGTAGTGTCACACGAAGTTAGCTAAACTGCTAGAATGAGCAACAAAAAACAAGCATCTTTAGCAGGTCACTGGCCAGAGTGTTTGAGTTGCGAGAGCCGCTGCAGAGATTTCTTACAGAAAAAAAGTCACCGTTAGCTGCACATTTTAGTGATGAGGACTGGGTGTCAAAACTTCGATACCTGTGTGACATATTCGGGTTGCTTAATGACCTCAACCTGTCACTCCAGGGAGAATGACGACTGTCTTTAAACTGGCAGATAAAGTCGCTGCATTTAAAGCAAGCTTGATTTGTGGGGACGACGAGTGGACCGGGTGTATTTGATATGTTCCAAACAGTAGTGGGGTTTTTGGGAGAGACTGAAGCAGGGCCCATTCTCTCAGCTGGTGCGCTGATCACCTTGTTGCGCTTTCAAATGAGTTTGAGCGCTACTTCCCATCCTCCAAAGATCCACGGCAAACCAATGAGTGGGTCCGCAACCCATTTGTCAATATCCCGAATAGTCCTAACTTGTCAGCGGAGGAGGAAGAGCAGTTGATCGAAATTGCAAAATGACGGTGGTCTTAAGAGTGTGTATAAAGGAAACCTCTCTGGCGGGTTTTGGATCAAAACCAAAGCAGAATATCCTGAGATAGCCGTAAAAGCTGAAAACGTTTCCCACCACGTGCATCTATGCGAGGCCGGGTTTTCGCAATGACTGCAACTAAGACCAAATTGCGCAATCGACTGGACATTTCAAACACACTGAGGGTGTCACTGTCTTCCATCACCCCCAGATGGAAGCTTCTTGTTGCAGGGAAACAAGCATCTTTGATATGAAATAACTAATTAGTATTGTATTTAATTACATTTAGGAAAGAATTGAGCGATGTCAAAGTATTTTGTAGCAAGTAGCTCTGCTTACCGGAGCTTCGTAGTGAAAAGTATAACGTTGAGCACTGGCTTCAAGTTGGTTTTCACTTCTGGGTTGATCTTTGATATAAAATAACTAATTAATATTGAATTTCACTACATTTATGAAAGAACTGAGCAATTTCAAAGTATTTAGTACCTTTTTTTCCTTTCGGACGTTAGGCTTGGGTTTTTTCTCCAGTATGAAAGCGTAACGACAAACTGACATTGGCATAACAACAGCTGAATATGTGGCGCGTGCACTACCCTGAGGTCAAACTATGCTACGACGTCTTTTCATGCTAATAATGGCTCAATAGTAACCATTTCATATGGGTTACACCCTCCCGTCTTGAATCAGCATGAGTCCCTTCATGAGCTAGTCTGGAGCTCAAATAGGATAACTATCATAGTTATATATCTACTATCCTTTCAATTGCTTGGTCAAAGTTTTCCAAGAATTTCTGGGCAAATGAGATAAAGGGCTTTCCCCACTGGGAGAATCAGAAGCGTTCAGGAGGTTGTCAAGTTCTTTCAGATCTGCGAATGGAGTTGTCACCTATGGGATTGTCACTTTCCTTTTTCTCGTCGGTTGTGCGAGAGATGGGTGCCTCAATGGACTCAGCATCCTGGTGAACTTTCACGGGTCCTCCATCTCCAGAGTCCATTTCTCCATTTGCAGTCTGCTCCCATCCTTCATCTGCAGTGTTTCCAGTACAGGGCTGCTCAGCCACGATCTCAGTCTGAGGTTCAGAGCGAAGAGAGCTAACATCACGCTCATCCTGGGGCTGAGAAGTTGAGGGGTTCGCAGAGGAGGATGGTAAGTAGTCGTCTTGAGCTGGAGGCGCACTCTGTTGTTTTCTCCTTGGGATGTCACACACTTTCACAATTCTCTCCTCAGGTAAGACAGATGACGGGACTGGACAGGTAAGTAGGTCATCATCAGACTCAGTAAGTATGTCGTTCTCAGACTCAGAGGGATTTTGCGAGAGTCGGGGGTGACTTTTCCGGGTTCTTGGGCGACAAACTGTGGGTTCGCTGGGTTTTTCTTCCTCTTCTTCAGTTAGGTCACCGCAGGCAAGTAAGAGATCCCTATGCAGGGTTCGGACAGGGCCACCTCCACTGATAGGCTGGACTTTGTACACAGGTAGGTCTCCCATCCTTTCCAGAACTTTGTACATAGTGGACTCCCACTTGTCAGCGAGTTTGTTTGTTCCGCAGCCGCAGGTTTCTCACCAACACTTGATCTCCTTCCTCCAGTGTTGATTCTCTAACTGCTTCATCGAAGCGGCGCTTGTTCCGGGCAGCAACCTTTTGTGAGTTTTCCTTGGCAATCCGATAACTCTCTTGAAGCCTCGCTTTCAGTTTCTTGACATATTCGGAATAGGACTTTGGAGAACCATGCTTTGCAAGTAGGCGGAAGGCAATGTCCACTGTTAGACGGGGTTGTCACCCGAACAATAGCTCATAGGGGCTGAAACCAGTGACATCGTTCTTGGTACAATTGTAGGCATGGGTAAGTGGTTTGACATAGTCGCGCCAATGACTTTTCTGTTTGTATTTCAAGGTTCCCAACATGCCTAAAAGAGTTCTATTGAACCTTTCCACTGGGTTTCCCCTTGGGTGATGGGGACTTGTACGCACTTTAGTGATGCCCGCAAGAGCACACAGTTCTTTAATGAGTTGAGACTCAAAATTCCGGCCCTGATCACTCAGCAGTCGCTCTGGAAACCCGTTGTAGACCAAGAACTGTTCCCACAGGGTCTTTGCAACAGTAGTGGCCTTTTGATCTTTTGTGGGTATGGCCACGGCGTACTTGGTAAAATGGTCTGTTATGACCAAGATGTCTTTGGTATTGTGACTGTCGGGCTCCAGGGACAGGTAATCCATGCAAAACAGTTCCATGGGACGAGTTGTGTGGATGTTTACAAGAGGTGCTGACTTTTCAGGTGGTGTTTTCCTTCTGACACAACGTCCACATGATTTGATTTTCATCTCCACGTCCGCAGCCAATTTAGGCCAATAGAATCTTGACCTGACCAAGCCTGAGTTCGTTCCAAACCCATATGCCCCATATCGTCATGCAGGCACGTGAGAATGGCGGGTCTCAAAGACTTAGGAGCCACGAACTGGTAAGTTGTGTCGTTGTCTGATTGACGAGTTCGGTAGAGAAGACCATCTCTCAATTCCAACTTCTTCCATTCCTTTAGCATTAGCTTGAGTTCTGGGGAGTCAGGAACAAAGTCGGGTCTGGCATCACCTCCAGCCTCCAAGACCGTGATGACCTGCCCAATCACTGGGTCGGACCTCTGATGCTGTTGGAGTTCCACTTGGCTGTACGAAGGTATGCTGCAACAGCCCAGGGATTCTCTCTTCTCCGAAGACATCTGGTACTGCATCAGGGTGAATGGCCAAGTTGTCATCACTTTCAGATAGGAGATGGCGTTGACACAAGACAGCAACTGTGTCCGCTGGTAGGCCTTGTTGGTTGGGAGATGAAGAAAGATGGTGTGAAGTGAACTGTTTGATCCGTTCTCTCTCTTCCAGAGACACATCGTCATCAGCCAGAGGATCATGAGGCCACCTGGAAAGACCATCTGCATCCTGGTTGCTTTTTCCAGCTCGGTACTTTATGTTGAAGTCAAAGGTGGAGAGGGCAGCTAGCCAACGGTAGCTGGCAGCATCCAGTTTAGCAGACTTCAGGACATACGTCAGTGGGTTGTTGTCAGTTACAACCGTGAATGGGTTCCCGTAGAGGTAGTCTTGGAATTTCTCCACAATGGACCACTTCAGAGCCAGAAATTCTAGTTTATGGGCTGGATATCTCTTTTCACTTGATGAAAGCCCCCTGCTTGCATAAGCGATGACTCTCATCTCCCCTTCTTGTTCTTGGTAGAGGGCAGCCCCTAGACCTGAAGTGCTTGCGTCTGTGTGGAGAACATATGGGCATTTTGGATCAGCAAAGTCAAGGACAGGTGCGGAGGTAAGTTTCTCAATGATTGTTTCGAATTGTCATGAGCTCTCTCTCTCTGCCTGGTAACACGCGCTGATTGAAGCCTGATGACCTCCACCTGTTCCTGCTCTGCTCTGCCTCACCCTTGTTTACCTACCAGCTGCACTGCATTCACCACTCATCATGCCCTGTATTTAAAGCCTTGCTTTTCAGTCCACATTTGTCAGATCGTCTGCAAACCCGCACCAGTTACCTGCCTGTCTTGGAAAACGACTCTGACTCTTTGCCTGTGAACCCAGACCCGCCGACTACCTCTTTGATCTCCAGCCCGGTAATCTTGACCTGCCTTCCGTCTCTCTTCTACTGAAATACAGCCTAGCCCTTGACTGTACTGCTGCTTCGTTTCAATTGCTGTTGTGTGTGTGTTTCCCCAGGACTTCCCGGATCATCCAGCTCCTGCCATTGCTGCTCGGCTATTGGGGAACACACACACGCAGACTCTTGAACTCCCCGAACCCCTGAAACCCCTGTAACCCCCAACCCTTAAATAAACATTCTAACGTGACGCTTTTGTGGTCCTCGTCCTGTTTGGTGTCTGACACGAATGCTGATTGGCATGGAGCCGTCTACCGCTCGTTAAATGGTTCTTTGGGGTTGTAGTAACCCCCCCGACTAGAGGCTTTCTGGCCCTTCTTGTGAGGTGGGTAGCCCCCAGTGAGGTCATTTAGGGGTCTGACTATTTTTGAATAGTCTCGGATAAAGCGGCGGTAATACCCTGCGAACCCGAGGAAGGACTTGAGCTCACTGAGGGTTTGGGGTCTTGGCCAGGTGCGGAGGGCACTCACTTTGTCAGGGTCGGTCTCAACTCCTCTACTTGAGACAATGTGGCCTAAATAGCGCACTTTGGAGTGGCATTTCTTGGGAGATAGTCTTAGGCCGTTTTCTCTCATTTGTTGAAGGACGTGCTTCAGCCTGGTCTCGTGTTCTTCTAGTGTGCTTGAAAACACGATGATGTCATCGAGGAACACCAACACTTCCTTCAGATTGATGCTGCCCATCACTTTCTCCATGAGACGTTGGAAGGTGCTAGGTGCATTAGTTATGCCTTGGGGCATGCGGTTGAACTCGTAAAACCCCAGGGGGCAGACAAAAGCGGTCTTGGGCTTATCACGTTCCTCCATCTCGATCTGGTAATATCCGGATTTTAGATCCATCACGGAAAACCATTTTGATCCAGCAAGGACTGAGAAGGCTTCCTCGAGGTTGGGGAGTGCATAAGCGTCTTTGATGGTAAGCATGTTGAGCTTGCGGTAGTCGATGCAAAGATGGACCTCTCCACTTTTCTTTTTCACAACGACGATGGGTAAAGCGTATGGCGACTCTGATTCACGGATCACTCCCATACGCTGTAGTCATTGAGACTCTTTGTTATCCTGTCCTTCCATTCCTCAGGGAGAGGGGAATCATGGAAGTCAAAGGTGAGTCCTTTTTTTGCAGGTTCCTTGCCTGTGTCTGGAGAGATTGCACAACACACTACGGTCTCTGTGCCATTGTTGGAGTCTGGTGGGCTGTCGTGGATTGCTTTTGGAGTGTGCAGCTCAGCGATGACACAGTTGGAAGGAAGGGTCACAGCATGCTCATTCTCATTCCTGACCCACACAGATAATCTGCAGGGTCGCTGCCTAGGCAGAGTGACAAGACAACTCTCTACAAAGACTCCTCCAAGCAAGGTGGATGATTCTGGTTGTTCAATTACAGCATACTGACTAGTGGTGTTGGCTCTCATAAATCCTTCAAGGCAGACTCTGTCTTGAGCAGGGATGACTTGCTGCACTTTGTCTTTGAGAGTTGTTAGGCCTATCAACCCTGAAGAATTCTCTCTATTTCTGATCTTAAGTACACGGATAATCTGTCTATAACCATAGACGGAGGACAGTTTGTTTGGATTTCTATCATTACAGTGTTCTTCATACAAAATGTCAAGTGCATTTGTGCCAATAAGTACAGGTGAGTCAATATTACTGCGGATGTCTGGAACAACTAAAGCTAAGGCAGAGATTTCAGGTTCTGTTTCAACAAATTCTTTTGGGAATTTAAGACTAATGGGAACATAGCCTAAGTACGGGACATTCTGACCATTTGCACCCTCAACATCTAAGGTTGTGAGGGGTTGAATGGGAAGTTCTGAGAGATGCTTATTGTAGAAGGAGCTAGATATTGTGGTAACCTGAGACCCTGAGTCGAGAAGGCAATTACAATCAATTCCTGACACAATAACATTAGCTACACATTTCTGTCCTACAAGTCTCTGAGGTAATCTAGTTTGAGTGTCTGCTCTGTGGGAGTGGATGGATGCTCTAGTTTTTGGTTTGGGACATTTATCATTTACAGCTCCTGATAGCCCCTCAACAGGAACTGACTCTCGTTTAAATTTTCCCAAGCTGCCTGCTTTTGTTTCAGTTCTTTATTTTTCTGCTCAACCAGTCCAGGATTTGGCTCACTAGTGCAAGATGGCTTGATATGGCCGTTCTCACCACATTTGAAACAATACCATGGTCGCGGTTTCCTTTTGTGGTTCGATTCTGCAGAGCTTGAGGGTCTGTCCTCAGTGGAGGGTTTGGTTTGGGACTTTGGTTTATTCTTGGACTGGCCTTGCTGTGAGGTCAAAGATGCTTTCAGAGAGGCTATCTGCGCTTGTAGTGCTTCCATCTGTTTTTCAAGCTTTTGAGTGTGACTGGGGTACGCCTCACTTGCCGATGCACTGATGTCAGGGACATATTCGTTTGATGTGAGGGAGTTTAACTGGGCTTTCGCTTTGTTGAGGCCCAAGTGCTGTCTCATCCGGCTGGATTTAGCAGCTTGGCGGTCCTCCTCAGTACGTAGCCAGAGGAGCAGCTCGGAGAGGCGGCTTCGTTTTCTTTTGCTCTAACTGGAGACTGGTTATCAGAGCATTGTCCCAGCAGCCCCGGAAGAACTGTTTGAGCAGCTGGCTATCTGTTTCACTAGAAGCTAGGCCACCTCTCTTGACTACTTTGCACAGTGTTGCCTGCAAGCGCTGCACATAGGCAGATGGCTTCTCTCCAGAGTCCTGGTTGGTGGTAAGGAACTTGGCAAAAAGTTAATCTCCGTCCTCGACAACGCCATATGCCGAGTCGAGCAGGGCAAGATACTCATGAGGGGTGGAACTAGGACCTAGATGCTTGACGATATTGGCAGCAGGCGGGAGGAGGCTCTCGGCGATTTTGCGGGTGTTGTGTTTGTCGGACACAGTGGGGTCTCCGAGTTGGAATTCTACATTGCTGCGCCATGTCTCATAGTCAGACTCTGCATTTGGGCATGGTATCTTCCCCGAGAAGGGTCTGATTCTGGTGTTTCCATGATACTGAGGTGATACATCAGCACTCCTAATGACATGCTCAACCACAACTTTTTGCACTTCAGGGGGGGTCAAGTAATCAGGGGGTATGTACAGGGGTTTGTTCTGAGGCAAGGGGAATGCCTGTGCGCCTGAGTCAGGTGAGGGAGTGTCATGTTTAAAGGAGCGGGCTCTAACGCTAGCATTAAGTGCTGGATCATGGCCATTAGTGGGCGGGATCTCTTTATTTAATTTTGATGAGTCTGGTTCAGTTGACTGTGTCTGAGTAGATTTTTGAATTCTAGCTAATTCATCTAATAAAACTTTTCCAAAGTCTGTTCCACTAAGTTTGGCAACATTCTGCAGTTCGGCTAGATAGGTCTGGTTTAAGGAAGACCCTCGATCGGCATTATATAAATCAGACAGAAGCTGAATGTGATATGTAACCTCCGGCTCACTAGTAGGCCTGTTACATGGTAAAATATCCTTTAAAAGCTCTATAGAGTCACCCAAACTAAATTCTACTATGGATGAGTCTGGTAACTTAGCTGCAGTGCTAGGTACCTCAACAATTCTTTCAATCTTACCGTACTGCTCTAAATGCTGGAATACTTCATCATCAATGGATTCACCAGTTAGACCACTAACTAGAACTGCATTAGGAACTTTTATGTTTTCAGTCCTAACCACATCCATGTTTGCAATGTTACCAGAGATTGTTTGTAATTAGATTCATTAAAATTCAAACAATGAGAAAATAAAAATGTCAAGCTGTTCAATTTTTAGATCAACCAACTCGTTGGCTGGCTCGCTAAGTTTTATGTAGCACTCTTGCTCCTTAAATTAATAATAAGAACAATGTGAACTACAGTATCTGCTAGGTTCTAGGAGCTGGTATAAGGTTATTAGAAATAGTATGAATGACAAGTAAACAAATAAAATGAGTAACAAATAAACAATAAAGTCATTCAAGTTGGTTACAATTGAACAGGTGACAATTTTATTGTCTACAGATCAGAGCACTATAAAGTGCAGACAGTAATATAAAATTAAACCACCCAAAGAGCTCTTCCCCAAAAAACAAAATAAATAAAATATGTATGTATATGTGTGTGTGTGTATGAAAGTTCTTGAATGTGTGAATCAATGTCTCTTTCAGTATGCACAATCTTAAAAGATCTTATCTGGAATCTGGTTGAGATTTGGTGGTCAGTCAGTCAATTCAATCTTTGTAGGCAAATCCTCGCTCTCCGGCTGGCCACACCGGTGGGTAGGGGTCTGTCTACAATCTTCAGATCTCGGGTTGATTCTTTTTACATTTATTTGTTACCGTTTCACCATGGCTTTTGCTGAGAAATAAATAGTGAGAAACAAACACTTTGCTGAACTTAAATCAAACATTCTTTAGAACACAAGAACTTGATCAACTGTCTGCTTTCATTTTTGAACGAAATTACATTGCAAGAAGTGATGGGACTACTTGTGGAGTATTATGAAAGACAAGCACAAAATGATACTGTATGTTTCAGCGGTATTTACATTGTGCATATTTTACAGAACATTGGGAAATCCCATTCAAGACAATGCAGCATTCTACTAGCATTGCGAAGATACAATATATTACAATTTTACTCTATTACTGTTTATCTATTTATCTGTTAAAACTTTACATGTAAACCTTCTTTCTTGTTGTGTAAATATATTTACAATGTGTAATACAGCTAATTTATTATTTATCATATATGATGTAAGCTAAGCTGTATAATAAATAAAAATATTTAGGCTAAAATAGGAAGGACATAGAAAGATGCTGTGTGTCAACAATAACAGTGAAAGTAGTACATTTTAACAACTTGCCGAAATGACTGACCCTTTGGTAAATGCTTTACATATGTAATATTCAATGGAATCCATATTTTTCACATTGTGGCCATGCCATTTCCTCTTGACATATGGGCTGCACTTGGTGAAAAAAAACACATGGTTGCATTTGTTCACTGAAAATATATAGAATTGTTCTGGGTTTTGTTTCTAGAAAGGGTTGCTGGATTTACTTCCACCACAATCTTGGTAGTTGGAACTGTCGTGTGGTGTGGTGTTTCTAGAAAGGGTAGTTCTAATAATCAATCACAAAAATGGACAGAAAGCTTGGTGTTTGGAAGAACAATGGTAAATTACTTGTAATTACTTGGAAACCCACATTTAAAAAGTGATTTATGAAAAGGCATTAAAATTGTGGATAGCATTTTGGAAAATAATTCTTCATTTATTAAAACTAAAAGTTAAAATAAGAGTTGCAAGCGCTGACACTTTGTTTAGTACTGAAGTTCACCTACAGTGCAGTTTCAAATTATTACTGTAAAGTTAAATATACGCATCAGACATTGTCAAAGTGCCTATAGCACATTCGGTTGTGGGTCGCTATATTCATGCAAGATTCTGTCCAGTCTTCCACCAAATGCACTATTGAATTTGTTGTATTCAATTCGCTAAAGAAAGAATACTAAGCCGAAAAGATGCAGTAGCCTAGTTGTTGTTTGGACAGATAACGAAGTTTAGGCCTACCAACAGTGCAGTTTCAGCTTATCGAAGTTACTGTAAATGTCTGACATTCAGCACGCACACCATCTGACACCAAAATATCCCATACCGAGACGGCGCCTACCCCGAATCGGCGAGTGCCATACTCTTTTTACTGGCCATTCCAATGCACTTACACATCAACTTACATAGTCTACTCCTCTGTCGCATGTGGTGCCTTTCTGGCCTGATAGCCTAAAACAGAGGTAGGCCTGGTATAATATACAGTACCCTCCAGAATTATTGGCACCCCTGCTAAAGTTGATTAAAAAACGGGTATAAAAAATAATCTGTTGGTGATTTATTGTAATCTCACAATGAAAAAAAAAAATAGGAAAAATCCAACCTTGAAGGGAAGCAAATTTATTTTGAGAAAAAGGAAAATCTCAAAAGAAATAAATATTTTTAACAAAAACACATTGCTCACAATTATTGGCACCCCTGCTTATAATACCTTCTTAAGCCTCCCTTTGCCAATAAAACAGCTTAATATTCACCTATGACACCCCATAAAGTTGGAGAATACAAAGCAAGAGATTTAAGACCGTTCGTCTTTACAAAATCTCCCCAGATCGTCCAGATTTCTAGGTCCACACTTTGCATTCTCGTGCATTCTCCTCTTTGACTCACCCCACTATTTCTCTATGGAGTTTAGATCAGGGGACTGAGATGGCAATGGCCGAAGCTTGATTTTGTGTTCAGTAAACCATATTTGTTTCGATCTGGACGATTGTTTTGGTTCATTGACCTGATGAATGATCCAATCATGACCAACTTTTAGATGTCCTTTGAAAATGTTCAGGTTTTTCTTGTTGTTCAGGATACCGTGCACCTTAATTAGATTCCCAAGGCCTTTGGGAATAAAAACAGCCCCACAATAGCACAGCGCCTCCACCGTAATTCTCATTAGGTATGGGATTCAGTCTAGTTCTCTATATATGTCAAACACACCTAACGTGTTTCTAGCCAAAGAGTGCAATTTTCATTTCATTTGACAATACACCACACTTCCAGACAAAGTCACTGTACCATTAAGTAACTCCTGTCGTTTACATTGGTAATTAAATGACTGGACAGGATGTTACCTAGCATGCCCTCTAAACAAGCTATTAGCAATGAGGTCACTTTCGAAGATTTTTTGGGGGACTTGGTGACCCCAAGATGACACCTTTCTGTGTAACTCTCCAATAGTGGTTCTTATGGATTTTACCATTCTCCATATTGTACGTGGGGGCAAGATAACCTTGGGTCTTTGTCCAAGCATGTTTGACACATTTCCAGTTGATTAGAACCATTTAATCATTGTTTTAACTGTAAATATAGGCATTTTCAACAAAGTAACTAGTTTTTTATAGACATTCCCTGACTTACAAATGTCAACACACTTTCTTTTCATTTAAATTTAGTGTATTCTCTTGTCTTTCTGATGTTGACAAATGACTAGAGGATTTAGTCTCTGTGTCACTTTATTTTCATACCTTAGTGAAAAAGAAAGTCATGAACTACTTCTGAAAGTTCACAGACACTCTGATTAACTTAAATATGTTGAAATTAGATACGAAAAGTCTTTTGTTAGGTTTTGTATATAAGATTTTTCTAGGGGTGCCAATAATTGTGAGCAACGTGTTTTCATTAAAAATATTTATTTCTTTATGAGATTTTCCTTTTTCTCAGAATAAATGTTCTTCCCTTCAAGAGTTTGAATTGTGAGAGTACAATGAATCATCAAAAGATTATTTTTTATACCTGTTTTTAGTCAACTTTACCCAAGGTGCCAATAATTCTGGAGGGCACTGTATATTTTTTAAAAAACATTGTATCTTTGTATTAATGGTTACTTAGGATACTATTTGACACTTTATCATTTGGAGAGCCATTTGTGAGGGAGACAGTTGATAACCTAAAACTACATTTGATTACTTTTTTAGGGCTGTCAAGGGATTAAAAAATAAAAATTAATTCATTACATACACTTTAAAAAAGGAAAAGTCAGGGCTGTCCAATTTATCAAACTATATAATGTTACAATCACATGCAGCAGTCTAGTTTTGAATGAAACACAGCCATATTGTGTTCAAATAGTAATGTCAATTGAGCAATCCATGTTTTCTAATTGAATCAAGTTGGTAACCGTATATACTGGGGAAAAGGGAAATAGAGGGTTTGTCACATTTACTAAACACAAAACATGAAATTAAACAAACTCATCTTTCTTTCAAATATTTTCATTAAAAATATTTATTTCTTTATGAGATTTTCCTTTTTCTCAGAATAAATGTTCTTTTGAGTGGATTTTTCCTCATTGTTTTCATTGTGAGTGCAATGAATCATCATATTACGTTGAACTGACATATCTTGCCACAGCAATAGATTGATTCAACATAATCATGTCAGATCAATGTGAAGCACCTAAATAGGCTACTGAACCAGCAAGGCAAATAGGGAGGGAAAGTGAAAACCAGCGCCCCAAGTGGTTGCGTTCCTATCGAAGAGCAGATCCAATGTTAAGTCCCATAGACCTATTTTTAAAAAAATACCAAATCAGCTAAGTTATCCACCAAAAATATTGTTCAGTGTATATACAGTAATAATCTTCTAACTGTGAAAAGGCCCTATTTTGCCTTATTTTAAAAAATCGAAATTGCTCCTTTTGTTTAATAAACGGATTACAAAAGAAGTCACGTGACTTTACCCTTCGACGTTACTCACGGTAGCATGGTTTGTTTATTAGCCTGGTTAGCATTGACACTTACTGCCAGCTCTTCATGTGAGTCGAAGCACAACACCAGTTATCCAGATATAAAGGTAATCACCACACAGTTTACATCATGCTCCGTTATTACAAAAATATGTTAAGCCAGTTAAGCAAATTGCCGTATTGATCAGTTAGAGATTAAGCGCCCAAACCTTTGTGTCACATGCAACTGTAGTTCGTTATTACCATGTTAAGACAAAAACTCAAAACAATTCAACTGATCCTAAAAATAAGGTATGACCACTAGAAGCAATAGAGGTGACCCCAGTGCCTAACATATGGAAGGCATTAAATTAAGATCCCAATGTGCACCGAGATATATTTTTTCTAAAACAAAATCCCATCCACTCCGCTAAACTCTAGGAACGCAACCAGTAGGTGGCGATGAGATTACTTTCCCTGCCTTGCTGGTTCAGTAGCCTACTTAGGTGCTTCACATTGATCTGACATGATTATGTTGAATAAATCTATTGCTGTGGCAAGATATGTCAGTTCAACGTAATAACATTGTGTTTCTCTTATATGTCCATATTTATTTTATGCTAGTCTCTAGACTTTATTCTTGCACTGTTGGACTTTCTTATTTGCACCATCACCATGACACTCAGTCTCTTAGAGCACCTTACCATGCATACAGAATCACAGGCTCAGTCCCTGCCCTGTCACTGCAAAGCACCTCATGCTTAATCATCCAAGCACACTATATGGGTATCTGATTTAGTTTTATTTAGTATATTTAGTATTTTAGTATTTCTCTTTATTGTCTAGTGGTGTTTTTTTATATTTAACGCCGCTCAAAGTAATCTCTCCCCAAGACCGCGGGAGAGCCCTTTTTGTTCAGCCTGGCAGGCCTCCTACAGGTACTCAATAGGACCAATTAGGGACGGCAGCGTCTGTGGGAAACTGAAAAACAAAACAACCACCAGGGGAAGCAGACAAACCTGCAGAGTTCGTCACATCCCCCCCATACAAAGTTGACCCCAAAGTCATCAGTCAAAATACACAAAACACCACATAGAGGCCTATATCGACATAAACAGCACACATACATAATACTTTCTTTATACAACCACCTAACACCAACAAATAATAATTCAAAAGTGTATGAGGTAATACTCATCTGTCCAGTTTCTTTAAAACTCTTTATGTATCAGTCCTTTAGCCTAATCCCGGGCCCTGGGAGACCAAAGGCAGACCAAAGGCAGAACAAGCATAAGGAAACAGTAGGACTTTATGCGAGAGCGCGAGACAGAGCATCCGCCACTACGATGTTCGCACCTTTCACGTGACCGATCTCCAAGTGATATGGCTGCAAGAATAATAACCAACGCATAAGGCGTTGGTTTGGATTTTGCAGGGAATTCAAAAACGTCAAGGGGTTATGATCGCTATATATTACAAGAGGTGTGTGTCCTCCGACATATACTTTGAAGTGCTGTAAGGCCCAAATGAGGGCCAGTGCTTCCTTCTCAATAACAGCGTACATATGGCGTGAATTTTCTGGAGAAGTAAGAAATGGCCCGGCGAAGGCCATTTTCATCTTCCTGCAAGAGCACTGCCCCAGCCCCAACGTTACTAGCGTCCACCTCAAGTTGGAAGGGCATTCGAAAATTGAGGAGCCATTAGAACTGGAGAGGTCGTGAGGAGTCGTTTGACTGATTCAAACGCGTTCTGACAGGAGGCAGACCAGAGGAACTTAGCTGACGCCTTCAAGAGACCAGTTAGAGGCTCCACAAACGTGGAGAATGTTTTACAGAAGCACCGGTAGAAGCCTATCATGCCTAGGAACCGCATCAGTTCTTTCTTGGAGGTCGGCGGAGGAAAGCGGTCAATCGCGTCGACCTTCGCTCGCACAGGACGCACTTTGCCCTGGTAACGGGAACGAGTCTGGCTTAGTCACGGCATTTACTTTACGATAGTCCGTGCAAAAACGGAATGTACCGTCAGGTTTATTCACCAAGACACACGGAGAGGCCCAGCTAGAAGAAGAGGGCTCGGCGAGGTCATTGTCAAGAAGGGAGCATACCTATGTTCCCCGGGTCCTATGTTTCCCGCTTTGTATGGGACCGGGGAACATAGGACCCTTTTTTAAAACCCTAACCATAACCATAATCCTAACCCTAACCCTAATCCCGAGCGGGGAACATAGGACCTGGGGAACATAGGGATGCTTAACTTCATACTTAAGATGGCTCTGTTTGTCTGTGGAGACTCGGTAAAAACGCTGCCTGATGGGCTCAGCAACACTCACGTCAATGTCACGTTGTATGAGTGATGTCTGAGATGGCCTGTCTGCACACAAACATTTGAATTCATTAATTACACTAATTAACTCTGAGCGCATTTCAACGGGCAAGTGGCTAAGAACCTCTGGCAGGTTATTCAGGGACTCTGAGTTCTTCAAACACGCCCTCAACACTGCATCGTCTGGGCCATGCAGCTCCTCCCCCTCCAATATAACCTCAGAGCTGACTGGAAAAGAAGAAGAGAGTTCTGGAGCCGGCAATACAGATAGGCCTTTAGCATCCTCCCGCTCATAGTATGCCTTTAACAAATTGACATGGCAAAGTTGTGTGGACTTACGCCTATTTGGAGTCGCAATAACATAATTTTCATTAGACACTTGCCATACTTGCATAGTACATGGTAAGGGCCATCGGATTTGGCTTGAAACGGGGAACCGGCCACTGGTAATAAAGCTAGGACCCCGTCCCCAGTTTTAAACTCGCATCAGACAGACCGACGGTCATAACGTTTTTTTCATTTTTTCCTGGGCCTTCTCTAAGTTTTCACGAGCGACCCGCCCAGCCTCATATAATCTCCGTTTAAAACCATCAACATAATCGGTGAGTTTTTTCGGAGGCTCTACAGCAGCCCATTGTTCCCGCAATGCGGCTAGCTGCCCACACACTGAATGACCAAACACCTGAGCATTTGGACTGAATCCAGTGCTCTCCTGAGTTACCTCTCTAGCAGCTAGCAGTAGCCAAGGGAGTCCCTCCTCCCAATCACCAGCGAGCTCCACGCAATATGCCCTAAGCAAAGATTTTTATGTCTGGTGGAAGCGCTCTAACGCTCCCTGACTCTGCGGGTGATAAGCGGACGCCTGGTTATGCTTAATCTTTAATAGACACAACACTTCCCCAAAAATACGCGAGGTGAAGTTCGAGCCCTTATCAGTCTGTATGACCTTCGGTATCCCGAAGTTCGAGATGAACTGAGTCAAAGCCTTCACAATCGGTTTTACTTTGATCGAGCGCAGGGGATAGGCAGCTGGATAGCGAGTTGTCTGGCACATGACGGTCAAAAGATACCTATTTCCAGACTTAGACTTCAGAAGGGGACCAACACAATCAACTATAAGGTGGTCGAAAGGGTTATCCGCTACAGTAATGGGTGACAAGGGCACAGGCTTAATAGCCTGCATGACCGAATATAAAAAATACTGCATCAAATAATCATAAGTTTTCTTAACCCTCTAACCGCCCATGTCGCAATATTGCGACACGCGTCATTACCGAATAAAACAGACGATAGACGCGAGTACAGTGTAAAATCTCATTTGTACTCTTGACCACTAGTTGGCAGACACCCAGAGCTTCGATTCAAGCTCAACCTTTTTTTTCAAAGTTTTCAGGAAGCTCCAAGGGGGCAGGCGAATTCCCGGAAGTAGAAGAATCAATGTAAGCTGGAGGGACCACTTCTCTGCTAACCCCCATTAGCTGGGAAGGAATATGGGAAAAATCATGAAGATTGGGCACTTCTGGATAAGTTTTCGATTTTTGGCAGGGTGTTAGGTATAGGCCTAAGGTTTTCAAAAATCCATGGACACAAGTTGGGGTGGCCACCCTAGTGGCAGTTATCTATAAAATCCAAAATGGCCCCCGCCGAAAAGAGAAAAGGTTATATCTCAGCTTCCTTTAGTCTTAAATTGTTGTATAATGCATTTTCTCTACTTTGTTTGATACAAGGAATCCAATTTTGACATGTTCTTCTTATTTTAAGTCCATTTCCATGTTAAATCTAGTATCATAGTCATATTTAGCTCATAAACTGTCAATATCTTTGAAAAAGTCACATTCAAATATTACTCAGGTCCCTAGACCCATATTTTACCTCCAAGGTATGCTTTTCTTTGTTGATTGGACAGGTCACTATCACTATAGTGTCAAAAATCACATGTTGTGACCAAAAGGACCATTGTCGAGGCCTTAAATAAACACAAATTCAGAACTATGCCACAGTGAAAAGTTATAGTATATTAAGCTTTTCACCATGTTAAGGATCAATATTACATTTTAGTCAAATAACACACAAAAAAAAACAATTCATACTTCAACCAGAGACGTTCTAATGAGGAGACACAGCACTCAAAAAATCCTCCATAGAAATGCATGAGCTTAGTTTGTAACGGCAATATGGCAGTTGTCTACGCAAATCACACCCCTTCCGTGGCAAAATGTTGACATGTGAATACATTGAGCCAATCATGTGCTGTGTTGTGAATACGTTGAGCCAATAATGTGGTGTGTTGTGAAGACATCGTGTCAGTCATGTGTTCTCACCGCTGGAGCAAGATTGGTGTCGTGAAGCCTTGCGCACGCGCATTTCTGCCGAAATGGATGCCCGATTAGTGCCCAAAAAGCGTTGCAATATGGCCGCCGAGTGGAGGGACTTGCCTAAAAGGACTTTGCTTAAACATCATGTATTTATTCAAAGATTTTTGGTTTCACTCTTCATCATTATTAGTGCAGCCTCCCTCACCCTTGCACAATGTGGTACAGCAAAGTCCAGCTCGGTGGCACTTACAGTTGCCCATACAGGCAACCACACAGCCACAGTTGAGGAGGAGTGAGCATCCTTTGCTGGCATCTTCCAGATCTGTCCAATATGGCACCCAGACTTTGGTTCTGTCATTCCATTCCCAACCCCACTCACTGGGGTCTGGAATCTGGAGTTTTGGACAGGGACTGCTTCCAGACAAAAGCAGCAGTGTGCAGGGCACGCTTTCCATGCTGGAATAAGGCATGATGGGTCGGGGGGATTGAATCCAGGGACTTGAGGCCATGAGTGAAAAGAAGCTTCTGAGTTTCATTGACTGACTCGACACCGCAGTTCTTACAATACATGAGTACAGTCCAGCGTTTGAGAACTTGCATGTGCACTGATTCCAGTGTAAGGCTGGTTGGGCCTTGGTGATCAGAATGAGGGTGTCTGTGACTTCTGGGTAAGCTGCCCACGCATTCCATTTTTCAATTTTTGCCAATTCCATACATTGCTGATACAACGTCACATCCTGTGAACATGTGGAAGAGGGGCAGTGCTTGGCATTTTTAAGGTCCCAGCATTTCTGAGATGTGGTGGATTGGAATATCTTTATATGCCTTTCCCGAGCTGTGATTAATCGTGATTAACTATAGGAATTCAGCAATTAATCGCGATTAAAAATTTTAATTGTTTGACAGCACTAATCTTCATACACAACTGAGAAATCCCGCAAATCCATGTCTGATGAAGGTTTGAAATTAATTTACAGCTTGAATACTGAACAAAAAAACATTTTCAGTTACATCATGACATGGTGCTACCACAAGTCCAACAACTACGAGGTCTGTCCATTGCGCATCTGGAGGTGCTGGTAAGAATTATGCTATTCATCTGACTTGTTATAATATTGTGATACTATGCAGAAGCTAACCACAGAACACATGTTAAGGCGAGACACGGCAGGTGAAAACATCGTTTTTTCATGCACTGGTCAATTTCGAGATTTTGAGCTAGTATGTTACTTTAGCATGTATTCTATCACACTACTACAACAAAAAGTCCGATTTACACATGTAGGTGTTTATTTCATTATATTGTGTCTACTCGGCCTGTATATTTCTCCTAAATTCAGCAAAAGTTAGCATTCTAACCTTGCATGGACTCCTCACCGTGGTCCAAAACATATCATGTGTACTACCGTTGGAAAGCTCTGTTTTTCCTGTATCACGCTATGTGATCCATATATGGACACTTCCTTTGTATCAGCAACTAATCGCGAAAGTTCAAAGGCGAGTCTAGGCTGAGAACGGAAATCTCATTGGCTGTCTTTCAAGGCTGTTTTCTCAAAATTAGTTTCCTCTCACCTCTGAGCTCAAAAACTCCACTTCAGAAGCATTACATACACCAAACTTTCTAGACTTATGCCTAACTATATGTCGAAGATTTCTACAGAGGGGTTTGTTGATATATTATTCCTAGCCTGACTTAAATGGCATTTTATGCCTAAAAACATGGAAAAAATCGATTTTTTAGGGCTAGTGACATCATTTTCTGATTTACAGGATAACAAAAGTAGATATTCATAAATCCCTCTGTAAATGTTTCCCCATCTAATTTCTGAACACAATGAAAACATAATTTTGAACCTGGCTGTATCCAATGCTCAGGTTTCGTGCCTTAAAATGTATGCAAATTAGCGCATATTTAATTAGATAATGCCTAATTTGCATATGTAAACATTAAATTACAGCAAACTTGTAATACATTTTTTTCTCATATTAATGTAAGTAATCAACTGGGGAAGTTTCATAGTGATATCTGCTTGTTAAAAAAATTACCCTATTCACCTGTAGTGTCTCGCCTTAACTAGACACTTAGACATTACAACTAGACAATACAAATCTCTATACTCTGTACACAATAATAAACCTGTAGAAGGTATGACAATCATTAGTTTGAATTTTATAAATAACTTTAACATTTACAAATAATAATGGCTTTAATAATGTCTCTCTTTCAAGGTACAGGGACAAGTCTTCTCATGAGAAAGCAATACAATTTCAAGTGCAAAAAACACTTGTGTGCACGAACAACGGTCCAAAAGTCCAGAGGCACACACAGATCTCAGATAATATGTTTTGGTCAAAAAGTAGTTACAAGAAATTATTATTAGCATTTCCACAAACCAGTAGTATTTTATATCAATTAAAGTGAAACTTGAATTATCAAAAGAATGAATTGTACTTTCTCATTTACAATAACATTCTATTTTTAGACTGCTGATTTTAACATTGGTGACCGTACACTACAAAGCTTTTGGTCTTCCTGTACAACAACATCACTACACTCCTTTAAGTGAAGACACTGCAAACACATTACGCATGCAGTACAACTCTTTGCAAATGCTGATCATAGATGAGGTGAATACATTTTTCCATCATGTATTATTACTTCTCCTTTATATCATAATTGTATTGTCATGTAACAAGTACTGTGCACATAAATGTACTAAATAATTTTCTATTGCTATACTAAAAATGTTGTCGTCATTCTGTAACCCTCAGGTGTCCATGGTTTCAACAAATATATTGGACAAAGTCAGCCTTAGGTTGAACCAAATTTTTAAACCGTCATCAGCAGCTACATTTGGCAATTTACCTGTTGTATTAGGCTACTTGGAGACTTCTATCAACTTGCTCCTGTACGTGGATCATCACTTTTATTTCATGATCCTGTGTCATTAACTCCATGTCTGTGGCATGACTTACACATTTTTACTCAAACAAATCATGCGACAAAAGGATGACCATGATTTTGCTGGATTACTTAATTGCATTCGAACCCTGACCAAATATGCCCATCTGTCAGAGAAAGATAAACAACATCTCCTTCCACGTTGCATATCCAACAACAATCCAGACCCATTCATTTTGCATGTATATGCTACCAACAAAGCAGTTGATGACTACAATGCAAAGATGATGACAACATTTAACACAACCATCACTCTTGTTGCCCATGACACTTCAACATCAATGAGAGGGAAAACAATAACAAAACAAACACCAATTCAGTTCCATGCTTCAGAAGCTTGCATGTTGCCAGAGACATTGACAATAGCTCCAAAATGCAGTCATGGTGATTGCCACAAAGATGTTAATGGTTAGTATACAAATAATGTTTTTACACAATTCCAGCATATCATTAATCAATATTTGCTGTAAAAAACAATACCAAAAATTAGTGCTGTCAGTTAAACGCGGTATTTTTTTTTTTCCTTTATCCTATTATTAGATCTATTAATTTTTTTTTTTTTTTTTTTTTTTTTTTTTTATTTGCAAACATCATTGACATTACAGAAAATGCAACACTCGACATGCACATGCATGAATACTACATACGACAAACAGACGTACATTACATAAACACATACTGTAACTTAACAAGACATCACATTGACTTGGCTTCCACAAACATAACACAACATAACATTAATAACAGAAAGATTAAGGATGATTTGCGTCCAGGATGATTACAGATATGATTATCAGGGATGAAATTGATGACCGGAATGAAAAGAAGGGGGGATGGGGGGGGGGGGGGGGATGGTAGCTCTAAGAGTGTGAATGAGGTGGTGTTGGATGGGATGGGGGGGGGGGGGGGGGTGAGGGGTAGTGAGTATGTGAGGATGGATGTGTGTGTGTGTGTGTGTGTGTGTGCGCATATGTATAAGGCTGGTTTGCTGTTGGGCCAGGAGGAGAGAAGCTGGAACATAGAGGAGGGGGGTTTCAGGAGAGGAGTTGTAATTATTCTATTAATGATAAGTATAATAATAGGAATAACTGATTGCCTGGTTGATTGCCTGACTGATTGCCAACCTGGGCACCCATTAATGGCCACAGTTCCACCCAGCCCCTGCAGTTATACTGCGACAGGCTGACAGAGGGGAGGACCTGCGTGCCACCCATCGCCTCAGGCCCCCAGCATATGCACACATCCCCACTACCACGACCAACCACACCTCAGCCCCAGACCTTCACCCCAACCGCCACTCTTGACCTAAATATGTACAGTATGTGAATGGCTGGGTTGAGGGGTCTATCTAGAATGTAGCATTAAAAGAAGTGGGCATGCATGGTGAATATCTGTCAGGATTTCCCCATGCACACCACACTTACCCTGTGTAAGATGTATGCCTCAACAATGTGTGCATTAAAATAAGTGAGGCATGCAGATAGACACCTGATGAGGCATCTACCTGCACTCCACTCTTACCCTAGCCTGTTTTGTAGTTTTTGTTTATGTATGTCACCTAACATGTAGTGCTGCGATTAAAAAGAGTAAAGCGTGCTGTGTGCTTCCAGGACAAGGCGTGTGCATGGCGTATGAGGAGGGTGCACACCGGGGCCCAGGGCCAATAGATAACCCACAGGACCCAACCAATGCCAAACCACACAGCGACCCGCCAGGACCAGTCTCCCAAGCCATCCAATGGGGCCCCGGCAGAATAACAATGGGAGAGGCAGAGAAAAAGTGAAATTAGTAAAGTTATCAGAGAATGTAAATAAAAGGGGAGGGAAAGAAGGGGATGCTATTTATATTACTACTAATAATAATAATAATAATAACAATAATAGTTCCAGCTACCCTCCTGCCTAGTGTTCGATGATATGTGTATCTGTTGATGAAGTGTGTTATGATCGTGTGGAGATGGAACTCAGGCAAAGAGGGTCAGGACTGTAAGTAGGTGATAAAGGGGTACCAAGGAGAGGTTGTATCCTGAGTATTGATTAAGTTTGTAGTTGATAGGTTTTCTAATGATATATAGTCTGTTAACAAGTTTTTCCAATGAGTGATGTGAGCTTTTTCCTAGATTTCCAGTTCATGAGGATTGTTTTCTTGGCGATAGTCAAGCGCTACCAGTAGTGTTTTATTGCGGAGTTGCTAAATTGACTGTGGATGTATCACCAAGTATGCATAAGGAAGGGGATGCTGGGATGTGACAGCCAAAGATGGAAGAGAGAGATTTTGTGACACTCACCCAGAAGTGGTTGATTGGAGTGCAATGCCAAACCGCATGAATGTATGTATCTGGGTTATTTTGTGTGCAGTGAGTGCAAAGATCGAGCCAAACCCCATTTTGCCAATTTATGTGCAGTGTAGTGGAATCTGTGAAGAACCTTGTATTGTATTAGTTGTAGATTACTATTCTTTGTCATGAGGTAGATGTTTTTGCATTTTGGTCAGAAGTCGGCACGGGAGTAATTGATAAGTCTGATTCCCATTTGTGATATGGCAGGCCAATTGTTTTTTCTGAACAAGATATAATTTTGTAAATTTGGGAGGTATTTTTTTTGGGAGAGGAATATTAAGCAGCTCTGAGATTGGTGGGGAATGTCAAGGTTAGCTGTCTGGATGTTAATTTTTTTTCCTAGGATAGATGATTTAATTTGCAGGTATTGTAAGAAGTGTTTACTCTCGATGCGTGCTTCTGGACCAAACAGGAAAATGAGGCCAGATTATTGTCTTGAAGAATGTGTTGAAGGTGAGTGATGCCCTTTCCCATCCATGTGTGAAAGTTAAGTGTTTTTTTATTGATTGAAATCTGGGTTATTCAAATCGAGGTGCAATTGATGGTGCTATAGGTGAATTAGTGATGTGGTAGAATCTCCACCAGGCTGTCAGAGTAGCTGAAATTGTTGGGGCTTTGAAGGATGGATGTTTTGACCGACTGACTGCAGAAAGGGAGATCTGAGATTTTAATTTCTTTACAGATTGTTTGTTCTAGGTCTAACCAGGTGTTGTCTGAGGGGTGGGGTGTAGCCATTTGTGGATGAAGTGGAGCTGGTTGGCCAGGGCATAGTGCTGGAAGTGTGGGGCCTCTAGTCCTCCCATTGCTTTTGGTTTTGGAGAGTGGCGAGTTTGATCCTTGGGGTCTTATCTTTCCAGTAGAATTTAGTGATTAATGAATCGAGAGACTTAAACCAGAGGGTGGTGGGCTGGGTTGGAATCATAGAGAATAGATAGTTTATTTTGGGCAGTATTGTCATTTTGATTACTGAGATTCTGCCCATGATGGATAATGGAGGTTCTTCCAGCGTTGAAGGTCATCATCTATTGAAGTGAGTAGGGGAATAATTTAGGCTAAATAAGTCTGACAGCCTGGGGGAGACTTTTATCCCTAAGTAAGTGATATAGTTAGTGCAGAGTGGGATAGGTGAAGAGTTGGCTGTCACATCCCAGCTGTTGGGATGTAATGGGAGAACTGCAGATTTATTCCAATTGATTGAGTATTCAGAAATTTTAGAGAATGTGTCAATGAGTTTGATGGTTTCTTCTACTGATGATGTTGTGGGGTCTTGAAGAAAGAAAAGAATGTCAGCATAAAAGGCTGATTTTGTGATGCATATATGGAGTCTGGACACCTTTGATGAGGGGTTCTGGCGGATGGCAACTACTAGGGGTTCAATGAAGATTGTAAATAGTGAGGGGAGAGGAGGCACCCTGTCTAGTTCCCAGTGAAGAGTGAAACTTTGTGATGTTAGTCCATTGGTGATTACTGTGGCTGAAGGAGAGGTATATAGAAGTTTAATCCAGTTAATGAACGGACTCCCGAAGCCAAACCTCCCTAATGTGGAAAACAGGAAATTCCAGTTCACCCTATCAAAAAGCTTTTTCTGGGTCCAGAGTTGCTATGATGGTATTATCTTGAAAATTTGTAGAGTGATACATTATATTTAACAGTCTACTTGGTGTTGGTGGATGAAATTCTACCTTTAATGAAGCCTGTTTGGTCTGGGTGGATAATGGATGGGGTGACCTCTGCTAATCTGTGTGCTAGCATTTTTGCGATTATCTTATTGTCCACATTGAGGGAGAGAAATTGGTCGGTAGCTGGATGGCAATGTTGGGTCCTTATTGGGCTTGAGGAGCAGTGAAATTGAGGCTGTGGTGGAACTAGTTGGAAGGCGTCCTTTCTGTTTTGATTCATTAATCATTCTGATGAAAAGTGGAGCTAAGATGGTCCAAAATTGTTTGTAGAACTCAGCAGGAAAGCCATCGGACCTGGTGCTTTATTATCGGGCATCTGTTTCAGAGCATCAAACAGTTCTTGTTGAGTTATAGGTGATTCTAGGTTTTTATTTCGGTCTCATTGAGTTGTGGTAATTCGATGCTGTTTAGGAAAAGAGTCTATGAATTCTGGTTGGGGTTTATTTCTGAAGAATATAGTTTATTGTAAAACTGGTAAAAACATGATTTATTTCTTCAGGTGAGCTGGTTAGCTTCCTGCTGAGTTCTTTATGACCGGATTGTTGATTTTTCTTTGTTACGTTGGATTTGATTTGCTAAGTATTTACCTGATTTATTGCTATGGTGGAAGTTTTCCTGCCTTAGGCGGTGAATCATAAATTGAGTGTGTTTATTGAGTATTTCATTGAGTTTGAATTTATGTTTCCTAAGTTTTGCCTGTGTTTCTTCAGTTGGGTTGCTTGCATTGGTTTCTTCTAACTGTTTAATTTTATTGTTGAGTTCTACTTCCTGTTCTTTTCCTTCTTTTTTTTTTTTTGTATACTGAATATGAGATGATTC
This sequence comes from Alosa alosa, assembly GCF_017589495.1. Classification (NCBI taxonomy): domain Eukaryota; kingdom Metazoa; phylum Chordata; class Actinopteri; order Clupeiformes; family Clupeidae; genus Alosa; species Alosa alosa. The sequence goes on along the minus strand of NC_063206.1, from coordinate 31,417,313 downwards.
TTCCTCTGAGTACTGCTTTTCCTGTTTCCCACAGAAGGAAGGAGATGATTCAGAGCCGTTCATTTCTAGAAAGAATGCCCACTCTCTCCCAACAAAACTGATGAAATTTGGGTCTTGTAAGAGGGATGTATTAAAAACGCCATTTGCTAATTGGTGGCTGTTGGTTCGTTATGTTCCATTTAATTGTAACTGGGGCATGATGATCGCTAATGACTATGGGATGAATAGTTGAATCAGAGATATTTTTCATTATAGAGTTGCTGGTTAGAAAATAATCAATACGGGAATAGGAGTGGTGGACCGGAGAGAAAAAAGAGTAGCATTTGGAGTCTGGGTGCTGAAGCCGCCAACAATCGCCAAGGCCAGAATCGCTCATGAACTGTTTTATTGTTTTTGTGGATTGCCAGATTCGTTTGCTTTTAGAGTGATCAGATCTGTCAAATGTGGGGTCTAACACTGTATTAAAGTCGCCTGCAATTATGATGGACAGCCCGATAGAGTTGAGATGGAGGTGAAGAGGTTCTGAAAGAAAACTGGGTTGTCTGTATTAGGGCCATAAACATTAACAATTGTTACAGGGGTATTGTGAATTGAGATGTTTATGATGACAAAACGTCCTTCTGGGTCTGTGATGGTGGCGTTATGGATGAATGAGATTCTTTTGTTAATCAGAATGCAAACTCCCTTTGTTTTGTATTGTAATGAGATGAGAAAATGTGATTGAATTGTCTTGATTTGATGCGGGTGTAGTCTAATTCTGAGAGATGAGTTTCTTGTAGGAGACATATGTCAGCTTTTAAACTATCCAAATGATTTAAGATTTTCAGCCTCTTTGCCTGAGATCAATCCCACGGATGTTCCAGGTCAGGAATGTAAAATGTGTTACCATGTTGTGATTGTACAGTTATGAAAATGTTTGATAAGGTGGGTATTGTGTGTGTGAGAGTGTGTGCAGGTGTCAGTTAGATAGGAGAGGGGGAAGGGGGGGTGGAGGAATAGGTGTGTAATGTGGTGTGCGAATGAGATGTAAAGGGTAGGGGCTGAGAAGAATTAAACGCGGTATTAACGGCGTTAACGTAAACTTATTTTAACGGCGTCAATGTTTTTATCGCGAGATTAACGTTCTTTTTGGTGTAAAGCTGTTGCAACAACTAGTAACGTAAGAACAACTACAACACCACACTGGATCTAGCTAGACCGTGCTGCATGTACACGCCCCCTTTTAGGGGAAAGGGAGCTGTTTGGATAATGGAAACCTATGCTGCATAGAAGCGGGGAGCGAAAAGGGGTTATACTTAGCCTACTAAATCTTGAAACAAACGTGAATAAAAGGCACAAAATAAGGTTGGTGTAAGAGTTATCTGTGTGTTTATGGGATTAATGTGACCATTATGTTCCTATTTCTTGCTCTTTCCAGTTTAGCCTACTAACAGGAGTGTCACGAAGTCAAACTGCCCGTGGCTGACTATAACTTTACATGTCATAACATCAACTAAACATAAGTCACACATTCATTCTATCACTTGTAATATGAACGTAGCCTTTTTCCTACAACTAGGTGAGATAATTGGCTATGCCTGTTATACTGAAGTTCCACAGTTAGCTAGCTAGCAAAGCTAACCGTTTACATGGGATATGGTAAAGTGTAGCTGAAATAATGTTCTGAATGGGTTGTAATGTAGCCTACATCGTTTTGACACGACTAAGTTACATACACATAATTCTTTATAACTGCCGTGTTAGTAAAATTATTGAATGGCCTGTAAATGAATAACTAGATGTAACGTCAATGTGTGATTAGGCTATCTGTCTTTCCCATTAGAATCAATGATATATGTATGTTAACTTGTTTTCCGCTAAAATGGGGTGTGATGCAGATTAAATGTAGCCTATCTTTATGATGATGCGCCTTTAGTAGGCTACGTAAAGGCATGCTGCACACACTTGTTTGGGCTTACGAGCCGGCCAAAGAGTCGATTCGTACAATAAACACCAACGCAGTTCTGAACTCCCGGTCAGCTGAATGGTGTTTTAAATTGCTGTGGACACCGATGCCGACATGAGTGCGATGCACTCTGCTTTCGACATTCATTTACTGTACATTAGATTCCATTCTTTTCAATACAACTCTGCACACCAGCATCGCACTTTGCCACCGTGTAAATCACGATTCAGTTATATTTGGTCAACGCTGCTCCAGAAAATCCAGTGTTTATCCAGTGTTTGCGTGTTAAAAACTTCGGCGCTGATGTGTGTGGCAAGTGACAGTGCACCATAGACTGTAGGCCTATAAAATGGCAGTGCACTCATGTCGAAAAGTTCCTTATTTTCAACTGAACTCAAAGATAATGAATAGTATTTTATGTTTGTTATGCCCTTTATTAGCTATATTTCTGAAGAATATATTGTGTTGCCTCAGGTCTGCTGCACATCTTTTGAAATTTGATTTGAAATAATCAAATAGACCTACATCTTAAAGTTAAGTTAATGAAGTAACTTGCTTTGCTTTCATTTGAATCCTAATCAAGATACACAATAATTGCTTTATATTGTTAACATGGACTCCTGGAAAGTTCAGAAATGCAAAATAATAGAATTTTAATCATGCGATTAAATATGTGATTAATCGTGATTAACTATAGGAATTCAGCGATTAATCGTGATTAAAATGTTTAATTGTTTGACAGCACTACAAAAAAATATAAACTGACTAAACAAATATTCTCTTGTTTCAGATGGAATTTTGAATGGAGCAATGGGTATCATCAAGTTGATATACGATGGGCAAAAACCATTTGATTTGCCTGAATACATTGCCATACAGTTTGACAATGAGAAAGTTGGTACTCAACGCATTAAAAAAACAACCGGTCCTTCAAGGCATGCAACCCAAATGGGTCCTTCTAAAACCACATCATTCCCAATCAATTCAACGTGGCAAAAAAAAACTCACAATACCCTCTGAAACTGGCATTTGCCAGTACTATACATAAAGTCCTAGAAGCAACACTACGAACAGTTGTTGTGGACCTTAAAAAAAATTCCACAAGAAAGTCTTACACCGCTTCAGCACTTCATGACAACAGATATTCACCACAATCACTTCATCATATCACACCTCAATGTACAATCCTTACCTAAACACTACCAAGATCTTCAAGTACAAGAAGACCTCCTTCATTCCTCCATACTGGTTTTATCAGAGACATGGCTACACTCACAAATATCAACAGATTCCCTCACTTTACCAGGTAATGCTTATCCAATGTTACAAATATTGCATTATTGCATAAAGAATCATTATATATCTGATATCATTTATACAGTAAGCTTAAAGTAATTACATTAAATAACAACAACCTAAACTGTTGGATTTCAAAATTGTTAGAGCAAAAATGTAACACCGCAGTAATCAATCAAATTTTACAGGTTTCAGCACAATCAGACAAGATAGACAAAATAAACATGGAGGAGGCAACAGTTCTTTATGAAGCTACAGATGAACACAGCAATGAAATTTTATGTGTCAAAAATGCTCAATTCTCATTGCTGCCATTTACAGGTGAGTAAGTTTATTTCACTACAATATAAACCTACATATATAATATTTATTATTATTAATTCTCTAACTCTCATTATAATATGATCTATTGACCAATTTTGTTTTTTCTTTCCCACCATATTCTACCAGGCCTCCATCTACACCCATCAAAGAACTGATGAAGTTACCATCTATTCTACATCAACTGTCCAATACTCACAACTGCCTCTCAACAGTTGTTATTGGAGATTTCAATGAAAACATTAACAGCAAATATACACCAAACTCACCATACACACTCAGCAAACTCACCATACACAACCACCAGACCTGGACAAACCTTCTAAATGCCCCCCAAAATGCTCCATGCATACAACCCTCATGCAGTGAAACACAACAAAGTACCAACTGTGCCACCGAGCAAATTAACGAAGGATGTACTATCAGTCAACCCATACATACAATTGGTAAGTATTAATTGGTTTATCCATATAGCTTATTTACTATTTATCTTCCTTAAACTATCTTTAAGTCATCACAAATATAAATTCTGACACTTTCATACACAGGGACTCGGAAATCACTCATCATTGAGTTATGGTGCAAAAATTGCAATGTGTATGTCCTTCAAGACATACTGAAAACATATGGATTCAATCAGAACAACATTCTACTTCAAGAAACACAATGTCCCAACACATATGGGTCATCAGACCTGTTCACTTACAACTATTTACCATCAATAACAAACCCCTTTGTTGTTGCCCAATACAACACTTTACTGAACTTAAACACAACAGACGCATCATTTTGACAGATGACCAAATCCTCAGCATAATTCACATTAAATCAAACTCCTCCACTGGACTCCCTTGGATTACTCTTCTCCCTTTCAATTACTTCATCAACAGCCTGGCCCGTCATGTTGGAAGAAGCAAATACCATCACAAAACTTTCATATGCATTGTTAACACCACATGTTTTGAAGCAGTTAAATACCATGCTGAACATGACCACCTGTACAAGAAGTTCTTCTTATCTGAGAAGTCTTCTGCTCAGGCAATAAGAAACATCATTGAGTTGGTTGAAACGATGAAAAACAAGAGGCCCTCCACTTAAAGCTGACCTTCATCTCTGAAGGGTGTGGGAAACTGGTTACAGCTCTGACAGTGCAGAGGGCTTCCACACTCCTGTAGCAGTCTCTGCATACAACATCATGGAAGATCTTGGCTCCTTCTTTTAGTTAATAAAACAGCCAAAACCCATGGCTTTGGGGTCAAAACCGATGAGCTGCTGAACCAAATGAAAATGCCAAAGAAAAGGGATGTGTTGGATCACCTTCACGATGAATTTCATATTGCATTTGAAAAAATCTCAAAGCACTGGGATGTCCATAATGCCAAACAAATATACAAGATGATCAGAGTGTTTGATCCCAGACAGGCTCCTGCTATGAAAAGGCTGATTTAAGCCTATGGCACACTGTGGGAATTGAGGACCACATCTCCAGAGTTCAGTGAGGAGTGGGCAGCATATCAACACTGTATCAAAAATGAAGGCCTCTCAGCTTCCTTGGACCTTGCTGATTATTGGAAAGGTACAAGCCAAAGATTTCCAGGCATTGCAAACATTGCCATGTCCTACATAGCATGTGGTCCATTAGTTCCGATGGCTTTGCATCACCTAAGCCGCTCAATGAAAGCAAACGGCGGGCTCGTTCGGAATCGTTCAGCTCAAAAGTCCCCAGCAAAAGCTCTTTAAGGCATCCGGAAGATTTTGCTGCAAACTCACCACTCTGACAGCGATTGAGCTACCCAGGGCCGCGACCACATAATAATATTTCGCAGCATCGTCCATTATCCTTCTGATCGCGAATTGAGCCTCTGCCTGAGCAAACCACACTGCCGCATGTCCTTCCCAAAACTCCAGTAGCTTAAGTGCAATGGCGTTAGTCGTCATATTAAAAACTCAGAATTAACGTCCAAAGAGTTGTCGGGGTCACCAGTGTAAAGGAGTCGACACTATGGGGAGACACGGATACAGCGAATAGGTTAAAAAGCCCGAACTCAGGGAAACTTTAATCCTCGTAACTTAGCTCGCATGTCAGTTTAAAGTTACACACAAGTTGCGCCAGCGAACGTCATCAGAACACGACACAGTAAACAGTACCAGAGCCCGTCTAGGGAGAGCCTGGCCACTCCGTATTAAGTGGTTAAGTTTTTGGTTGCAGTTCCACCAGAGTTCCACTGGGGGCGATCGCCATGAGTGCAGAATGAATGGGAGTCAATGGAGCTAGACGGCTAAATTAGTCTCTTTCACCTGATTGTCGTTGACAAATCTCAGATTTGATTGTAGTTTGTATAACTTCAACATGGGTTATAGGTCAAAAGTTGAATGAACGAGTACTTATGTCCTTTTGATTTCTTACAGGTTGGGTCGTTGTTGCCCATAACACGCTAGCATTGTGCTAATGAATGACGTCATTGACACATTTGAAAGGCTTTTTAGAACAATAAGTGACTTTAAAAAATATAATACTCAACCAAGTGTATTTTCTTTGCCTCCCCTTTCGAATACAATATTTAAATTACTTGAAAAAAAAATTATATCCCGAGAAAAGTGGATTTTGAGGGGTACAGCTCCATAGACCTCCATGCATTCTGCACTTTCGTGGACGAAATTTCCTCATGTGGAACCACAGAAGGAACTGCAACCAGTTCAGAAACCGGAAGTTTTCCGAGAGTGGCAGTTCTCCCCTTATTAGACATTCTCTGACAGTACACAACAACTCAACAGATAAAAGCACAGGCTGTGACTGCAACAATACCATTCAAGTGAACACGTAATGGCTGGCTGTGAATTATGTACAACGTAGTGCCCCTACAACATTTAAATATAAAAAATCAGATTAGTCACGTTACAACTGTCCCTCTGCTCTGTATGCTTGCTTACATCTTCTCGTTCAAACTCAACAAACTTCAACATGTTGCTGATATATGCTAGCCTACTTGCAATATTGTATTTATGAAGCTTCTACATTGGTGTTATTTCTCCACAATTGTCACTACCAGTACCCGCCACAATTTTGTGTAGGCTACTTCGATTAACTTTAGATGCGCTCACAGAATCCTGGCTGTGAGCCAAAATGGGAGGGGTGGGGCCTGATGTGAGCTGTTATTGGATCAGTCCAGTGTCAATATGGAAATGTAACCAATGGGCCGCTGATTGTCCTTCCTTTGGGCCGATCGTTGGCTAAAATAATTAAATTATATATATAGCCTATTCTATCGGCCCACCGGGAAAATGCCCAGTATGCCAGATGTCCAGTCCGCCCCTGAACCAAAGCCATGCCATAGTCCGGAGGAGTCTTGCAGCACACATTCTCTGCTTCTGTGGGCATTTTGGTGCAATTCCCGCAAGTGCACCTAGCAAAATATAGGTAGGTAGGTGTGTTTGTTTAGAACATTTAGATCTATATATTTGGTGGGCTATGATCAAATGGTCTTTGAATGATGGTATCCTGGAATTCAAGCCGTAACTAGCATACGATTAAGCTAGGTCAGTGGCTGGACTGCATTTAGCAGCACAGCTTAACCTGTGTTGTGAAGTAAAATATCTACCAGTAAGATTACAAAGACTGTTAATAGTGTAAAGAAACACGTCTTCACAGAAACACATTTCCAACTGTTTATTATAACTTGAAAGCATGAACTTGAACTTGTTCAAGATATTCTAAATAAAAAATCTGTATTTCTTGAAAACAAATTCCAACTGAGCCCACACACGCTGTGCAGAGGTGCCACTGCCTGAACGTTGCCTGACGCCGGGGATCCACTCGCCTGCGATGTGAACTCCGCGACGCGCGATAGATTCATTTCTATGAGAAGCGAATTCCGCACCCGCATAGGATTCTGGGTATGCGGTGCGTCGAGATCTGTGGCTGTGGCGCGTCCAAAAGTTCAGCAATCCCCAACTTTATGCAAATTAATCCGTCCATCACGAGGCGAGTATCCAATAGCAGAGCAATATGCAGGGGAGGTCCATCATCACGTAGCCTAAACAAAACCTAATTTTCCGGTAGTGTGGTTACCGCCAAAACATCAAAAGCGTTGCGATTTGGTATTGCGTCGCGGAGTTCGCATCGCATGCTAGTGGATCACCGAGGTGAGCCTACTGTCCTCAGTCTGGTAACATGTGTCGAGCATGCTTTGTATGTTTGAGCATGTTCAGATGGCTGATGTAACTTCTCAGCAATAAAGTATTTTGGGTGCGAGTTAAAAATGTCATTCTTGAAGTGGAGGAAACTGCACTCTTGTGTATTATACTTTTAAAAGGATTTATTGTGCCATGCCCTTGACTACAAATGCGTTTCGGTGTCAAGCCAGTCAGTAACATCACTTATCTGCCAATTTGTAGTTACAAGAAATGTGTGTCTGAATAAGAAGTTGGTAAGACTAAGAAAGTTTGTTTTTAATCGGTGGCAAATAGTCTATTTGCTGTCTTCACCATGCATGAGCTGTAATCAGTAGTGATTAGTAAACTATGCTAGCTATCTAAAAGTAAAAGATAGTCCATGTAGTTAATGGTTGCTGTTAGCTGACTTAACATTCATTCACCCAATGAGCTGTTGGTGGGTTGTGTAAAACGTTCTAACAAATGTGGAAGGCAGTTTTTACTCGAGGGGCGTTTGTGAATGTGACTATTTACCAGGGGTGGGTAGAGTACTGAAAATCTATACTCAAGTAAAAGTACAATTACTCACTTCAAAAATTACTTGAGTAAAAGTAAATATTACCATCTGAGAAATCTACTCAAGTAAAAGTAAAAAAAATACTTTGTTAATAAATTACTCAAGTAACATTTTTATATTTTTGATTTAAAAGTAGGCCTTCACGCCTGTTTGCTTTTCTCCTCCTTTGTAGACTAATCATATAGACTAATCATAACAGCCCATTTCAAATATATAAAATATAATCTTAAATATATAATCTTATATAATCTTATCTGACACACTTGTGTAGACCATCTTGGCATAGCCGGAATAAGCAGTAAATGGCTACGGATTGAAAAGCAGTCACTTCAAATCCATTGCCAGTTGATTCTTCTGCTTTGCATCGATAGAAGTCTGGTTATAACTTCACCATACAGACAATGTAACCTAAAATCAATGCTATATTATGGGTAGACCTATATTTAGGCTACATATAGCCTAGGCATATCCACTGGGACAGAGCGACAGAGTAGGCTATCTGTTTTCTTAGCCGACCGTCTTTGTCATGTCCTGCAACATTGAGGGTACATAAACAAATGCTAGGTTTTTTCTAACTTGTGTGCTCGAATTCCAGTGCATTTACTTTGCTTGTAAATTAATTTGTAGGCCTACTTTCCTTGTCCAATGTGATTGTTGAACGATGCTGGCCAGAAATGAATATAGGCGAAAGTCATGTCGTAGGCTACCTCTCATTTTGTTGCTACTCTGTCTCACCAGAAGATGCAGCAACTGGCAGGACGTCATTGCGTTAACTGAGCTGTTAGATATATAGAACATCTACTTCCGTATAGTAGGCTACAACATGATCTGATTGATTCTACATAGGCCAGTCATTACTTACTACTTATAATTGTGGGGAAACGTAGCAATGCATTCTGAAGCCCAGTTTCTTTTCTCCCACGCCGTTGTGCACCAAGGTAGAGGTGTGCTTTTATCCCACGAGATAATTCTCCTCCGATAATAAACTTGTACTCATAAGGAAAGGCAATTGAAAATGTAGCAGAGTAAAGAGTAGATTGCTGGCTCAAAAATGTACTTGAGTAAGAGTAGAAGTACCGTTTTGAAAAAAGAATATGGAAAGTTGCCGTTCCACGAAAAAAATACTTTTTTACTCATGTGCATAACTTGTAACGCGTTACTACCTGCTATTTACTGATGAAGTAAGTGCTGCAGTACTATTTACACCAAGTTAGTAGTTTAATAAATTAAATTCCCTCACACTTGGATAACCACTGGATCAGCACCATCTTATCTGAACACTATGATTCCACTTTAATTCCCCTGTTTTTACTATTATAATTATTATTATCCTATTTTCAATTTCTAATAATTGTTTTACTATGATTGATGTTCTTACTGTTTCAGTGCATTGCTTAATGTTATGATGTCAAAAGTGTCTGCTACAGTAAGTAACCATAAAGTCAAGGACCATCTAATAATAACAATAATACACACACACACACACACACACACACTGCACTGCAAAGAAAGGATTTAAATAATGTCAAAACATTTATTGTTAACATATATGTAGGTACATGACTGATGTTGAAACACTACTGATTAATTTAGCCCATCTCATACAAGATAACATATATAGATAACAATAAACATTTAAAATAAAATTCAAGATGAGTCCACTTTAGACATAACATGTAAATTGTCCAAAGTATGTTCCTTGGGAAATTTGTTGATCTTTCAAATGTATACTCTGAATGCTGCTTACATTGCCTTCCACTGTTCTTCAGTATGTTCAAATCTTCTGGCGCAATTTCTAGGATGAATACATACAGTCTACAACTGTGTTTTACAAACAACATGTTTAATTGAAGAGCCAATACTTGACATAATATGTGATAATTCAGAGGAACAACTTGAATATCACAGAATTAGATATGGCGAGTTCATACAATTTTATGACACTTTAAAACAGTCCCTCCAGGATTTCAAGGGCCTTTTTTGAGATCGTTGCGGCCCAAAATGCCTGATATTGTGCCAGTGTTTTTAGGCGTTTGTTGCAAAGAATTTGCGGGAGGAAGTGAAAATTGTGAAAATAGTTGCGATATTTCTTTTTTTTTTTTTAATTAAGGGAAACTAAGGGTAGTAAGACCAAAATCACACTGATCATCTTGATATTCTTATTCAAAATAATAAGAAAGAAGGATTACGAAAAATCAAAGTACTTTAAAAAACTAATCCATGCCTAGGTTAGATTACTGCAATGCACTTTTTACTGGTCTCCCACAGAAACATATAAAGAAAGTGGAACTCATACATAACTCTGCTGCTAGATTTTTAACTAAGACCAAGAAGAGAGAGCACATCACCCCTGTGTTAGCTGAACTGCACTGGCTCACTGTCTGCTATAGAATTGGATTTTAAGGTTATGTTAATTACTTACTCTGAATGGCATAGCACCTTCATATATCACTGAGCTTTTAATATCTTATCAACCACAAAGGAAACTTAGATTTTCCGATGCTAATCTTTTAATTGTACCCAAAGTGCTCCACAAGCAAAGTGGAGAAGCTGCTTTTATCCATTATGCACCAAAGCTATGGAACACCCTGCCTCTGTACATCAAACAGGCGAGTTCAGTGAATATCTTTTAAAAAGACCAGAAAACATGCCTATATACGAGAGCTTTAGTTAACTTGTTTTATCTTATAGACTACTTTTTCAGATGATTCTACATTTGACTGCTGCTATTAGAGCTGCAGCCAGCCAGAAGCAGATGGGCTCCCCCATTAAGTTGGGTTCAGCTCAAGGTTTATGAGAGTTTATGGGAGAATCTGGGAGTTTTTCCTTGCCACTGTTGCCATATGACATGCTTGTAGGGGGTTAACAGTTAAGGCTGCCTGTTTTCGAGCTTAAACGTCTGTATATAAATTCATGTAATCTCAACAAATACTAAGAGCATACTAAGGACATGACCACTGCATTGCTGAAGTATTTCTGATATTGCTTGGTATATATGTTGCTGATTGGATCATAAACGGCAATAGCAATGAAGAGGAATGACTGAAGAAGTTGTAGGAAATTGTTGGTATTTGTGGGGGCCCGCAACAAGGGCTTGCGGTTTGTATGGTTATGTAAGCATTTGCTAGCAAAGCTTATATACTACCACAACAACTTGCTGTGTTAGCCTCAAAATCTATTATTATTATTATTATTTTCTTCTCTATTATTGTGTGAAATGTTCCAAATATAAAGCACTTTGAGCTGCATTTTGTGTATGAAAGGTGCTATACAAATAAAGCTTATTATTATTATTATTATTTATTTGTAGCTAAATGAAGAAATGCTTTGGCTGGGGTAATTCACAATGCAGTAACAACTTCAGAAACAAATTACTGTAAACTAATTTATGAGAATAACATGGTTGTAAAATTGCCTATTTCCTGAATTGCCTGATGTAACCGATGCATCATACAAACATTGCATTTTGAAATGGAGCTCTCAATTGTGATTGTTGAAAACAAATATACATAGCAATTACATTAACACAACAGACAAAGAATTTATATTTACAAACACCAGCATTATATTGCCACGGCCAAGTTTACTTGAATCCAGTCAAAACCAAAGCTAAAGAAGAAATACAAGAAGAACAGCATATTTCATATTTTCCAAATAGATGGTCAATGGTGACCTTAACCTGTCAGAGTTCATACTGCCTACTACTACTATTAGCCCATTTTCACTTCCACAAAATATAAAATAGCCTACTGAAATATATCCATATGTATTTGAAATATCTGACTGCATTGGCGGGGGCAATAGGCAAGTGTTGTTTCGTTTTGTAGCCTACTTAAGCTTGTATTCTGTGTTAACAAGTGTGCATGAAAGTCTGGAGTTGTTGATAGCATTCTACCTTTGGAGAAAACTGAAATATTAGGCTACTTTTGTATCTGTGCACTACAGATATATTTTTATAATCCAGCCAATCCCTCAACGACATGTATCCCATTTCCTTCTCTGCATTTCCAGAATCTCATCTCCTTCCTGTTCCTTCTGTATCTTTATTAATTGTTGGTATATACTATCCCAATGAATTTGGTTATACTGCATGGTAGGCTAGCCTAAACTGTTGCTTTTCCATACGAGTTAGAAGCTTGAGGTACAGTACGGTAACGCTAAACCGCTAACATCTATGGGAGGTGTAGTTTTATGCTGCATTTGCGACATCAGTGTATGATTCGCATTATAATGTTTTCTGATGTTGCAGTGATTTTCTAGACAACTTGGTCACATGGTTAGAAGTCACTAACACTAGTGTGCATACATTTTTGTTTGCACTCGCATGTCATAATTTTAAATGAGCGCACTGTAGAGCCCTGCACTCATCAGACGAACATTCGCGTACATTCGAAAAAATAAGACCAGTCTTCTAAAACAGTTTTTCTGCTACGCAAATGGAGCACTTCAGTTGCAAACCTGGTGTTTTTCGGGTGTAAGCATATTTAGAGCCTTGGTAGTGGTTTGAAAATAGTGATTTATTTTGACTTGGCTCGATGCCTGCTGCTACAGGCATTTTGTTGCTAGAGCACGCAACGGTGTAGCTCAAAACTTCAATTACCGTAATCTGGCTCCCAAACAAATGTTTGAACTCGTTATCATCCATTAATAAACCCTAGGTTGTGAGTACAACAGACTATCTCTTATTATTTGGAAGATACTGGTGAATGAGGTCCATGGTTTCCTTCCTGCCAACAGGGTGGGCAAAACATAAGTTTGCACTGTTACTGGTAAAGTAGGAATTCCAGACTAAATGCCATACTTGCTATGGAGAGTAAAAGGCAGGTCCAATGGTTTTAAAGTCAACCCAAGTGTACGTTCAGTAGAAAAGAAAAGACTGGAAACAATCCTCAATAGAGCATGGTCAGGCTAATTAAGTTTCTGTTCATAATGCAAATCCAGAGCAAAATTACCTTTGTTATATATTACTCTTACCTTTTGCAGAAGCTGAATTTTAGCTGAGAGCATTTGATGCTTAAGTTCAAGGTTTCCCTCCTTATGCATACCCACCTCGTCCTTCAGCCTGTAATAAAACCAAATAAATACAATCTGATAACATCTGTAGAACACACCATGCATAAGTGCCATATAGAGGCGGAGGCCTGGGCCCTCTAAGTAATAGACAGAGAATTAATATGCAGGGGAAAACCTAGCACAATTTCATAATGGTCACTATCAAACCATTCTAAGCTGCTAACTATCATGGATATTACCATTCGATTTCATGAGGCTGTGCCTCTGAGAGATATTAAAGCAAAACCCATTCTTCATGCTCTAGTTAGCTTTTTCTCTTGTTTTGACCTCCCAAGGCAACTGCAGTCTGATTGAGGCACCAATTGCATGTCTAATGTATTTCAGGAAGTAATGTGTGAACTGGGCATTGAACAAATTACTTTCTGCTAATTAATTACTGCTTTCCATCCTCAATCTCAGGGTGTGATTAAGCGATATCATCAAATCTTGAAGACCACCATAAAGAGCTACTCTGTTCAACACCCCGAGGATTGGGACGTACTGTAGCCATCTCCCAAAGTCAGATATTCTCCTTCAGAATTAGAATAGATGAATAACAGATCCAAGACTTCATCACAAGTGAACATTTTATCAGAATCAGTTTTATTGGCCAAGTATAAATATATACAAGGAATTTGACTTTGGTAGGTGTTAACTACACATTCAACAAATAGACATGTAGTAGTAACAAGTAGACATGTAGTAGTACATTTTACATTCAGTAGACAAATAGTAAAGAAACTATTAAGAAAACTGAACTGTTACTCATTGGCACCACATCTACGCTTGCAAAAAACAGTATCTCCTCAATCTCTTTTGGTGAGACCACCATACCTGTCTCCAAACATGTGAAGAGCCTTGGCGTTATCCTGGACCCTTTCATTTTCCAACCACATCAATAATGTCTCTCGGACAGCGTTTTTTTCACCTCAGGAACATCTCCAGACTGGGCCCTGCACTCACACAATGCTCCGCTGAAGTGCTTGTCAACACCCTTGTAACATCTCGCATTGACTACTGCAATGCAATCCTGACAGGCATCCAAAACAAACTCATCCATCGCCTCCAACTCATTCAAAACTCAGCACTGCAGCACAGATTAAGCACAGACCCAAACTGTGGAACTCACTCCCCTCAAGCATTCGTACTCTCGACTCCATCTCACAATACAAAACGGCTCTTAAAAACCACCTTTTCAAGATAGCTTATGGACTTATGACTATTTTTCAACAAGTTAAAATAGGTCTATGAGTTCCAGAAAACATGTTTCTGAAGTTGTTTGCTGGAAATAGCTTGTAGGAAAAGAATCTTACCTACTTCTATTACCCTCTATTTCAGTCCCTTTCAGAGTGTGCTGTTTCTGCTGCTCATTACATGTATATTTATGAGCTGGTGCTCATTTATCCACGCTCCACTCCATTAAACATCTCAAATCAACCTAATATTTATAGTTGCCTTACAAAAAGAAAAAGTGGTAAGAGACCCCCATTTTTTCTCATCGGATCTGCATCGATTTCAAATATGGGATTTCTAAAATCAAATTGACAGAAATCTGTCTATTGACGGATCCCTGTGAGCCTTTAAGGATGACGTTGATGCAGTGTTGTAGTCAAGTCACTATGCCTCGAATCCGAGTCCAGGTTCGAGTCCGTGTTCAAGTCAGTGTTCACAAGCTCTAGCTTGTGTTTACCGCACCAGAGCACCAACTTATCAATATCTTGCCAATATGCAGACTCATCACCATACTGGATGAGCCCAATGACAGTGGTGTCATCTGCACATTTTAAGAGTTTGACATTTGGATCCTTGGAGGTACAGTCATTTGTGTAGATGGAGAAGAGCAGTGGGGAAAGGACACACCTCTATGGTGCACCAGTGCTGGTTGTCCGTGTTCCAGATCTGAGATCTCTTAGCCGCACATGCTGACTCCTTTCAGTCAGGAAGATAGAGATCCACTGACAGATGGCTGGTCAAGGTATTGCAGGATGAAGTGCAGCCCCATGTTCCCATCATCCACTGACCTGTTTGCCCTGTAGGCAAACTGCAGGGGGTCCAGCTGGTGACCTGTGATGTTTTTGAGGTGGGTCAGCACCAGGTATTCAAAGGACTTCATGGTGACTGAAGTCAAGGCCACAGGTCTGTAGTCAGTCCAGTGGTGGAGGGTTTCTCGGACAAGAGGCGGCAGACATCCTTTTGACATATGATGAGGATTGAGTGTCAGGTGTCAAGCTATGTATATGTAAGCGAGTGTGTGTGTGTTGTCTATATTCACGTTTTAAAATATGTTTTTATGTCTTGGTGTCTGTGTGTGGAACGCTTTGGGTTTTTTGTGCATAGAAAAAGTCCTATATAGACTTATTTTCTTACTACTTACTAAACTAGATTTACTGCAAAGTGGTACAAAATATAACCGCTGCTCAGTCATGCTGTAAGGAGCTGTTCTTGTCTTGTTTACCCTGTGTCGTGTTTTTTCCATCTTGTCTGCTCCACTTGTGTCTTCCTGGTTGCTTTGTTTACTTCCTGTGTCCTGTTCCATGTGCTCCTTTGTTTACCCTTTCCATTTGCTCCTGTTTGTTATTCTTGTCTCCGCCCCTCACCTGTTTCTTATCATTAGTCCTGTTAGTCCCTTGTTAAGTTCACCTGTACCTGATTATTGTTTCAGTATTTGTGTCTCCTTCCCCTGTGTATTTAAACCCTCTGTCTCCCCTCAAGGTTTGTCGGTCATTAGTCAGTTTGTGTCGACTGTGAATAGTTGTGCCAGTCATGTGGTGTGTTGTGAAAACATCATGTCAATCATGTGTTGTGAAAACATCATGTCAATCATGTGTTGTGAAAACATCATGTCAATCATGTGTTGTGATCTCGCTGCTGGAGCAAGGTTAGTGTCGTGAAGCCTTGTGTACATGCATTTCTGCCAAAATAGATGCCCGATAAGTACCCAAAAAGTGTTACAAAATGGCCGCAGAGTGGAGGGACTTGCCAAAAAATGACTTTGCTCACTCTTAAAAATGGCAGTCAACAGCTTATTAAATTCAGCAGTCAATATAAACCATTATAAATATCTGAATTTCATAAACTTGCAATCGCCACTTACAATATTCAACTGTTTTTCATCAATCTCTCAAGGACCAACATTGGCCCAAACCTTTGCTGAATTCAAATGCAGCTGCAGATTACCTTAGGCAAAGTTTGTCTAAAACGGGTTTCTTGGTAACTGCCGTTTTCTCCACTTTCAGAGAGCTTGTCAGAGATGCTGCCTCTTCAACTTCAGTCTCCAACTCTAGAGAAAATATGACATAAGTTATGACATCCATTATCGACAGTAGACAGTGATCCTCACCAGGGTTGGACGGCCATGGCCTTCGCTGCCCCTTGTGTTGGCTCTGATGCCCTTTTTGAAAATCTGAAGTTCACAGGTCACTGTGGCCTTAGTGCCCCCTTATTCTGCTTTGCGTCCGACTAATAGCAATTTGTATTTAGCCTTTGGCATGTCAAAATAATCCTAGCATTCACAGCGGCAATTCTTCTTCTCTGTTGGACTACTCGCGAAGTAGCCTAATCCAGTGTTTTCCAACCTTTTTTGAGCCACGGTACATTTTTTACATTAAAAAAAATCACCAATCACAAGAATCACACCACCAACCGAAAATTGAACAAAATTACACACTATAGCTAATACTGCAAAACTAATGACAATTTAGTCTGTCAATGGGCAACACTTGCCGGTGTCGTGTTGAACTGGGCTACCCGTCGAGTTATGCTACCATCAAAGATCCTTAATATACATAAAAAAATGTAAGCGTTTTCCCGGTCTGAGCGCGTGTGTGTGGGTGTGCGCGAGTGTCTGTGTTTCCCGCTCCCTCCTGTGTTGTCAGAATGTGTCCATCATGTTTGATGTGTTTGTGATTGGGGGGAGGTGGTGGGGGTCAATGAAGGGATCCTAATTAATTACGTCTCCATAGCAATGGACAAACGGTACGATGAGGTTTTCAACTTCATCCACCATGGATAATATCCAATAGAGAGCAACAAGACTCAGAGGTTAAGTCTTAGGAGGTATGCCTCCAAATTTACCTTCAGGGGTGAGTACATTCATAAACTGTACTATACACTGTTAGACTTGGCTGTACATTCCCAGTTATTTTACACTAAATACCCAGTAAAATACCATGTCATTAATAAGCAGTGTCTTACTGTAGTTTGCTTTGCACTGTGGGCATTAAAATAAAAGTTCATACAATTTGTGGTAACTTATTGGGGGAAATTGTGGTAGTCTACTGTTTACAAAAGTAGCCTACAGTAGTGCTACTGTTGCATTTAAATGTGTTTCTGTATTTTGCACTGAATCATGGGATTGTTGTCATGCAAATTGTGGTGACTTAAATTATGTAAATTATGTAGTTTGTGTTAATCTACTGGTTTACACAAAACAGTGTACAGTAATGACGTGCTTATTTGTAACAATGTTACAAATTTTCAATCCTGCCAACCATTATTGTTTCATAATTTTACATAAATGCAAGCCAAAGTTATGTACCACCTACTCAAAACTAGTTTCCCAATATATGAAAAAAGTGTGTCGAGCAAGATCAATCAGTCAAAAAAAGGTCCGGTTGGTGCATGTCAACCTTTTGGAAAGTTGCCACACGGGGTCCCTTTAACTAGCAACCGGTAGCTAGCCATGAACCTGCTAACTGGCGGGTGGTAATACGTTAGGTTGCCAACGATGAGGTTAAGCAACAGCCCGTTTGTGACTGTTTGCAATTTACAGGCAATGTTCCTACTGATGATAGGCCTACGATAGATATATGGCGTAAAACAAGGTAGCCTACTTCGACGGATGTTTTGCTCACAGGCCTAATCACGCAACCAGGGCTCTCAAGTTTTGAAGTTTGCAAGGAGTGAGACTTTTTTTCTCTGTGCACAGTGCCACGCCCCCTCCCCCCTGATCGAAGTACATGAAAGTCCTACGTCTGCTTGAACTACTCGTGGCGCCACGCCCCCTCCCCCCAGACACACCCTCCCCATGTCCCATCGACCCAGCTTCATGAGAGAGCACAAATTCCATTATTTCAAACACACTATTTTATTTATTCTAGAACCCTATAGTAAATAATAATAAATAATAATAACATAAATTATAATAATAATTTTACCCAAATGGGCCCTTTGAACAGCAGTGGCTCATTCTGCTCTAAACAAACAGAAAACAACCAAATGAGAAAAAGCACATGTAGCCCCAAAATGTTCTCTTGAACAGTGGTGGTTCTGTCCGTGTGTGTGTGTGTTTATGAGTGATGTTGTGTGTTGTAAGTGTTTGTGGCAGATTTTGATGCCTTGATGACTGAACCACAGTGCTTTAAATGGGAGCCCCCAGTATCAATGTCAGCCATTTTCACAGTCATGAGGCCATCCTTAAAATATTCTTGTTTTCAGTAACAGCCAAAAATAAAAAAATGGGTCGGTAGGTAGGTCAATATTTTTTTTCAAGATTCAAAGTAAAAAAAAAGTACAGTTTTGGTCATGGTGATTACGTAGGTATGAATTTAAACAAATGTGCATATTGTGACGAACTGACTGGGTCCCTCAACCCGCGCCTTCAGGCGATCACTGCAAACCTCAATCTGATGCAGGTTATGTAGACCAGCCTCTCTCAAACTTCTTTTTTGACCTGAGGCCCAGTCATGGCAGACTTTGGGGGTCATAGGGCTCATCTACACGCATTCCAACCCCACCCTCCAAATCTAATTGTCATCATCATTATCACAATCATTATTATGCCTATATTGTTATACATGCACTTTCACTTAAATGTTTTGTGACATGCACATCAGAGGACTGCTTTACTAATGTAAGATATAATTAGTTTCATTGCTTTTGCATGGTTGCATGATGCTTGCATAATAAAAGAAATACTTCTGAAAACAGCAACAATTATATGGGTGCTATTATTTTGGGATGTTTCCCTCATGCAACCATCATACATTGGTAGGAAAAGGAGGAAAAAAAAACATGTGTTTTTAATTAAGTTGAATTTGAATGCCTGAATGTAAGGATTCAGGAAACACAATACCAGCTTTTTTGGCGAGCAGATGGGCGTAAATCACTGATCTGTTGATCTTTAACAGATAGAAAGAAGGCTACAATAGCTTTTGGCCACATTATATTCAAATTTGACTATACAATACTCAGTGCTATACAGTGTATTATACAGTCTCTGCTCTGTTTCTATGGAAGTTCCAAAAATCAACATTGTTCTATTAAGTGTCGTTAAACAATTAAATAGCATTCAACAGGTTGAAGCGGGCTTTGATACCAACGCTATCAATTAGTTTCAGTTTCTCTCCCCGCAGACGCCTGCATTGAATGAACGCCATACCACCACTTTATTATATGGCTCCATGTTTAATGACATCGATAGCAGAAATGTTTGTTTTCTTTTTTTTGGGTCCGCTGGTATTTATGATCAACTGCGATTATCAGCCGGGCAATCGGGCCCAATTTCACTCCACGACTCAGCGGAACAGCAGTCTCCACGCTTGGACCCACATCAAAATCTCAACATCAACTATTTCCTGATTGGTTGAGAAATCCTATTTTCTGATTGGCCCATAGGTTAGTAACTGAACAGCAGCTCTCTGAGCTGAATGAGCGCACAGACAGCAACGTTGTGACACGTTTGTAAAATATAGCCCTTATAAATTTCTGTGCGGGTAAGTTAATAATTTCTCGGAGTGAGAAATGCCATGTGTGGCGTGTGATCGTGTGAAGTCATTGAAATGTGTGTGTGTTCTCAACCAATCAGGAAATAGTTGATGTTGAGATTGTTGAGATTTTGATGTGGGTCCGCAACGTGGAGACTGCTGTTCCGCGGAGTCGTGGAGTGAAATTAGGCCCGGTGCTTCAGCTGATAATCGCAGTTGATCGCAGATACCGCGGACCGACAAAAAAAGAAAACAAACGTTTCTGCTATCGATGTCATTAAACATGGAGCCATATAATAAAGTGGTGGTATGAGCGTTCATTCAATGCAGGCGTCTGCGGGAGAGAAACTGAAACTAATTGATAACGTTGGTATCAAAGCTCCGCTTCAACCTGTTGAATGCTATTTAATTGTTTAACGACACTTAATAGAACAATGTTGATTTTTGGAACTTCCATAGAAACAGAGCAGAGACTGTATAATACACTGTATAGCACTGAGTATTGTATAGTCAAATTTGAATATAACGTGGCCAAAAGCTATTGTAGCCTTCTTTCTATCTGTTAAAGATCAACAGATCAGTGATTTACGCCCATCTGCTCGCCAAAAAAGCTGGTATTGTGTTTCCTGAATCCTTACATTCAGGAATTCAAATTAAACTTAATTAAAAACACGGTTTTTTTTCTCCTTTTCCTACCAATGTATGATGGTTGCATGAGGGAAACATCCCAAAACAATAGCACCCATATAATTCCATATAATTTCTTTTCTTATGCAAGCATCATGCAACCATGCAAAAGCAATGAAACTAATTATATCTTACATTAGTAAAGCAGTCCTCTGATGTGCATGTCACAAAACATTTAAGTGAAAGTGCATGTATAACAATATAGGCATAATAATGATTGTGATAATGATGATGACAATTCGATTTGGAGGGAGTGGGGTTGGGTACGTGTAAATGAGCCCTATGACCCCAAAGTCTGCCATGACTGGGCCTCAGGTCAAAGAAGTTTGAGAAAGGCTGGTCTACATTGAGGTTTGCAGTGATGCACCTGAAGGCACGTGTTGAGGACCCAGTCAGTTATGTCACAATATGCATATTTGTTTAAATTCATACCTACGTAATCACCATGACCAAAACTGTACTTTTTTTTTACTTTGAATCTTGAAAAAAAAATATTGACCTACCTACCGACCCATTTTTTTATTTTTTTGGCTGTTACTGAAAACAAGAATATTTTTATGGATGGCCTCATGACTGTGAAAATGGCTGACATTGATATTGGGGGCTCCCATTTAAAGCACTGTGGTTCAGTCATCAAGGCATCAAAATCTGCCACAAACACTTACAACACACAACATCATTCATAAACACACACACACACACACGGACAGAACCACCACTGTTCAAGAGACCATTTTGGGGCTACATGTGCTTTTTCTCATTTGGTTGTTTTCTGTTTGTTTAGAGCAGAATGAGCCACTGCTGTTCAAAGGGCCCATTTGGGTAAAATTATTATTATAATTTATGTTATTATTATTTATTATTATTTACTATAGGGTTCTAGAATAAATAAAATAGTGTGTTTGAAATAATGGAATTTGTGCTCTCTCATGAAGCTGGGTCGATGGGACATGGGGAGGGTGTGTCTGTTGATCAGGGGGGAGGGGGCGTGGCGCCACGAGTAGTTCAAGCAGACGTAGGACTTTCATGTACTTCGATCAGGGGGGAGGGGGCATGGCACTGTGCACAGAGAAAAAAAGTCTCACTCCTTGCAAACTTCAAAACTTGAGAGCCCTGCTGCTAAGGTAATTTCGATCTTCAAAGAAGGTGAAAAAAATCTCTACAATAACTACAGACCAGTTTCCCTGCTCTCCCAGTTTTCCAAAAATTTGGAAAAAATATTTGCTTCTAGGTTGGACAGTTTCATAGACAAACATGAATTACTCATAGATAGTCAATACGGTTTTAGGACAAACCGATCAACATCATTGGCACTCATGGACAGTAGAAGAACTGACAAGCACAATAGATAACAAAAAGTTTGCAATAGGGGTCTTCATAGATCTGAAGAAGGCATTTGACACAATAAACCATGATATATTGCTACACAAACTGGAAAGTTATGGGATCAGAGGGGTTGGACTTAAAAAGCTACATAGGACAAAGAAAACAGTTTGTGCAGATAGGGGATAACAGGTCCACCCAAATGAATATTACCTGTGGTGTGACGCAAGGGTCAATACTGGGACCAAAACTATTCATTATATATATAAATGACTTAAGTAATGCTTCTATGTTCCTGAAAAATGTGATTTTTGCTGATGACACAAATATATTCTGTGAAGGAGGGAACCTCCTTGTTGGATGTTGTCTCTACTGAGTTAACCAAGTTGAAATTGTGGTTTGATATAAATAGATTATCACTTAACGTAAAGAAAACCAAATTTATGTTTTTTGGCAAACGTAACACACAAGCAAACACACACATTGAACTAAAGATCGATAATATAAGGGTGTTTGAAAACTCCTTTCTAGGTGTAATGATAGACCACAAGCTCTGCTGGAAACCTCAGGTCACCCGTGTACACTCAAAATTGGCACGATGTGTAGGGATACTAGTCAAAGTAAGACATATATTGAATATAAAATCACTGCATACACTAGCCTGACGAGCCAGACCCACATTAAAATGTAGGGTCTGGGCACTCACCATTCGCAGTGCTCAGTCCGAGGGGCAGGATAATCGGTTGTCTTTCAAATTCCCTCTGCACACAATAGGACAGCGCTATGAGTCCCATGCGTTTTCCACCAGCGGAGCTAGTTGGCTAGTTCAAACTTTTGCCAACTTAATAAAAGCTTAACTTGTGTCACACTGTTCGCCAACAGCAACATCCATCTTATTTGTTTTCAAGTAGGAGGGAATTCAAGCCAAACCGTTGCAACTCTACCATCAATCATTATGTTAAGCCCGCCTAACGACTCTATACACGATTTGATTGGCCTGATAGAAGTTTAATTTTTCGAGCTCACAAGCCAACAGAGAGTTGCTAGACTAGCCCTGCTGCCATTAGGGTGCATCTAGATTTCTAGGCTATGCATACACTGTACTGTACACTGTTTTCCCCCTATTTGAGTTACTGTGTGGAAGTGTGGGGTAATACCTACAAAAGCACCCTACAGCCACCCTATGCACAATTAAAAAAAAAAGCAATAAGGATAGTTAATAATGTGGGGTACTATGAACACACTAACAAATTATTTCTGAAATTAAAAATATTAAAGTTTATGGATTTAAAAGATTTTAAAACTTCACAAATTGTATTTAAAGCAAGAAACAGCCTACTTCCAGGACACATTCAAAGATGGTTTAGTGACAGACTAGGAGATTATAATTTAAGCGGGAGACTGAAACTGAGGCAACCAACGGTACACTCTACACTCAAAAGCAGGTGCATATCTGTCTGTGGGGTAAAGTTGTGGAACAACTTACCAGATAAGATCAAAGATTGCAAACATATTGCACAGTTTAAAAAGCATCTTAAATTATACACAATAGCAAAATATTAGTGAAAATATTCAGTGATGGAAATGACAAGTACTTTACCATCTTAAATTGTACTCATTAAAGGCTATGTATGTATGTGTGTGTGTGTGTGTGTGTGTGTGTGTGTGTGTGTGGGTGTGTATGTGTACATAGGAGTGATTTTAATCTTCAACGTAATATATATTATTTGTGAATATAAATAAACATAGGAGGTATGTCTGTAAAATGTGCAAGTATAAGAAAAAGGTTTGTAAATATATAAATACTTAACGTTGATCATGTAAAAGATTCATTTAAAGATGAACTGAACTGAAATTGATAATGTGTTGATTATGACAATTAAAAATAAATGACACTAAAAAAAATTATTAAAAAAAATCAATAATTAGCCTTTTTTTTAGCAACACCAAAATTGGCGCTTTGTTAGTATTAGAACGCTGCCAGTTTCAATGACGTCACTGGCATGGTAGGACCTGAGAAGTTCTATAGGCAACAGCTGCAGCATATTATGTATACACGAAAATTAGTAATTTTAATGGCATGGGTTACAAATTTGAGCCTGTGAGGGACAGGCCTGTAGTGTCTTGACTACCACTAGATGGGTTTCAGGCTCCAGCTCAACCTTCAGTAGGATCATTTGGGTGAAAATGACTGTGTAAAAGTTCTGCGGAGCATGGACACTGGAATCTATCTGTTGCAAAGCAGTGGCGAAAACGTAGGGAAAAATGTTCAAGGAAGCCAAAGTTACGGGAAAAATATGTTTATTTATGTATGTGTTTATTTCGGGGTATACATTTTGTGCAATGTACAACATAGATACATTTTGTGCGGCACAACATAGGCTGCTGTAGACCTAGCCTACAGGTCATGTAGAAAACTGGACGAGGGGCGCTTGAGACAGCAACACGCACGCTGTCTCTCTGTCTCCCTCCATCCCTCACACACACACATTGCCTACTGTACATCCTCCACACAACTGCATACTCACTCACCACCACTACATTAGGCCTATCACGAGAGGCTACGGTGCATATACAAATAAGCTATATAACACGCATTGTCACGTCAATGTAGGCTAACGCAGTATGGACTACTGGCACTCGAAACAGCAACTCACAAGGGCTCTCTCTCTCTCCCTCCCTTGAAACTGTTAAAAACTTTGTTACCCCAAGTTTATTTTAGGCTAACCTTAGTGGAGAGTTTGCAGATTTTTACCTTGTGGATGTTGATATTGCACGAGTCTCTTGGATAGCAGCACTGGCGAAGTTAAACTCCCTCGCATCAACAATCTGCCCTAAGACGGTGAACAACTGGCTTCAGGGTGAGTAGAAAGGGACATTGGATTCTGTTTACAGACCCGCTGTGGTTTAGTTCAGGGTTCTTGCAGGTTTCAATAAGTCAAATGTAAGACCTTTTTAAGACATTTTAAGACCATAAAGATTGAAATTTAAGACCTACACGACGCATTACCAAAAAATATTCAATTTAAAGAAATTCTGAAAAAATCATTGAAAAGTCGTTGAAAAAGCATTAAAGGAACCATATGTAAGATTGTGGCCAAAACTGGTACTGCAATCACTTTCAAAATACTGAAGAGCGGTGTATCCCCTCCCCCTCCCCCCTGACTCGAGGTTGCCAACCCGGATGCCGAAACACTACTGACTTCGTGATTAGTAGATGGGTGGAGGGTGGCGCATCAGGGCAAAACACAACATGACATGACAAAACACAACATCAACATCAGTTGAGGGCTGCAACTTCACTTTTTAAATGACAATATCCTGGCCGGACTACTGTTGTCAGTGATATAAGTATTTGAAATGAACCTGATTTCTTAATGTCTAGTGACATATCAGGGACATTTTATGATTAATTGAAATATTTTTCTTACATACGGTTCCTTTAATTTCATTTACAGATAAAACAATCAAACTAGTAACCTTCCACACCCAACGTCTACAACCCAACTGATTTTTACATTGCTCACTTGTAGTATACTAAGGAAAAATATCTGTGTCACGTACCAAATGCCCTAAACCTTAAGCCCAAAATGAAAATAATCTAAAACAAACTAGCCCTCAAATAGAATAGATTTCAGCAAGGAAGTCAAAAATGAGACGAGTTGAAACTGGGTGTGAAAGTGTGTTTTGGGTGGACACTGAAGCTGAAACCACCCAAAGATGATCAAAAGCCCTCCTAAAGATAAAGTATTAATATGCGTCCAAATCCACTTCCATTATTCTCTGTTGAATTGCTCACGGAGTAATCTGCATGCTCAGGGCCCACTTCCCCGAAAGCATCTTAAGCCTAAGAGCGTCGTAAAGTCCCTCTTACGAACGTCTTAAGATTTGCCGACTGTTTCCCGAAACCATCGTAGCTTAAGAGCATCGTGAAAACACTTGTAGATCTACGAGTGCTCCAGAGTACTCGTTACCGGCTAAGAGCGTCTTAACAGTACTTCTCACTGAGGTCACCAACAGGACATACAGAGGAATTACAACTTAGAATACATAATCCAATTTACGTTCCCATTCTTTATTGTGTTTACCTGTGATGAATGCAAAATAGCCTACATTTAATGGTCATAATAATGTGATGAAAAGCGGACAAAAATGCAATCAAGTTATGAAACGAGACGTTGCCAGAATAGTTTGACATTATCTTTGCTAAGTGAATATTTTATTAGGCCTATGAGGTAAAAAGCAGAGAAAGCAACATGTGGTTTAGTCTGTAGCCTACTGCATCAAAATCTAAGCCTACACATTTCCTCTCTTTCTTACTCGACTTCTTTCTTATCTTCAAACGTGTTCTTAAGTGGCACCACAAAAAAATTATTGCATGGTGCAACAATCTAATCTTAAAATAATTACAATTATTTATGTCTCTGTGTGGTATATAACCTACTTGGGATGCTTACATGCAGATGTCAAAGTGTTTCTATTTTCGTATTGATGTGAATTAATGTGTAGATCCGATAGCTGTGACGTGCAGTCACCTGACATCACCGTCAAATCAGAGGATATTTCAGAACTATTAACGTGGACAGCTCCCCTTAAGAGCATCTTAAGAGCAGTGCATGCGCGTTCACGCTACGAGCATGTTTGGGAAACAGTCGGAAAAACCAAACGAACGATTGTAAGATGAATCGTAGAAAACCCTCTTAAGAGCGTGTCTCCGTCGTTATCGGGGAAGTGGGCCCTGGCTTGTGACTCCAGCGCCTTCACACCCAGAATTGAATAGTTTTTTTGTAAAGTTTGCAGCGAGCCTCGTACCTGGAGCTGGGTACCACTTGTAACCAACAGCAGACATCGCTGTGATCTAGCCAGTGTTGCCACAGTTACCTTGAAAAAGTAATCTGATTACTCCTTCAAGTAATCAGTAAAGTAACTGAGTTAGATTACAAGTTACTTTATTAGTTACTTTCAGCAGCTGCCGACAACACCCCCCACCGCCTCAACATAAAAATGACAACCGGTTTTGCCAATACTCACTTAATTGGAAATGCATTTTAACAGTAATGTCAACAATGCAGACATCCGAACCTGAAAAAAAGTAATTTTAGGGAGGTAGCCCTTTAGCCTACTTAGATACTGAAATTCAGATTCAGTACACCAAATAAGGAAGGCCTATAGATAGAAATTGTTATGATAGAATATGTAGATTTTGGTAGTTTGGGCTTTTCATTTTCAAAAAGAGAACAAACGGGAGAGTGCAGTGTTTGCAAAGAAAAGGCTTTTCATGTAGCCTTGGCAACTAGCCATTTAGTATAGGCCTGAATAATAGCAAATTAAATGACACTTGTTAAACTCACCTCAACAAGTCTTTTGCAGCCATGGGCAATGCTACAAACAGTGCAGTGTGCAAGACTATCATTATGTTTTACTCTTATGAGACAAGGGTACACTTTTGTGTAGTCTGATGTGAAATGGGTCTTAAATGTTCCTTTTTGGGGGCCACTGACTCTGCCATGACGCTCCTGTTCCTAGATACACTGAACTGATTAATTTAGTTCGGGAGAAAAAAGATAAAAGCCCACCTACACTGTAAATTGATTGGTTGATTTAGCAAAACAGGCCAGGATGTTCTCTGTCTTGGATGTGCTTCAGGCACACACGCACCACCCCTCTCTCTCTCCCTCTCCATCGTTTGCACGCTAAACTCAGATGCACATGCGATTTTAATTCCCGGTCTGGCTGCGTGCTCTTGTTCGTTCTAGTTTCCGGGAGATTTTATCTAATTGCGGGCGTCAGGAAGCCGCTATCGGAAGACTCCCAGAACTTCGGGAGACTTGGGATGTCTAGCTAGACAGCACGTTGTCACCAGCACGAGTGTACAACGTACCTTAATGTTATCATGTTTAGCGGACACAAACTCAAAATAATGACTGTAGCCTATAGCTAAAATGCGCATCTCTCTCCTCCCTCTATTGTTGTTTATGTTTGTGTTGCTGCGTGGTATTACACGTCATCATGCTGAAAACGTGAGCGTTAATCCCCGAGACAAGAAAAAAGCTAAGAATATATCTTTTACTAAGGTAAATGACAAAAATAGTAGGCCTAGCGCACAGTGACTTGGATAAGTAACCTAAATCTGATTGCTAGAAATAGTAGCGCGTTAGACTCGCTACCGAAAAAAGTGGTCAAAATAGAGTAACGCGGCATCACTGGATCTAGCCATGTCTCGTTGAAAGTAGGCCTACACTTTCCCATTTTCCACACGTGAAATGAACTTTAACAAGTTCTGAGGAGACGCAGATGTAGGCTATTTTATGGCAGGTATTGCATTTATCACAGGATTTGTAGATTTATCACTGCGTAGGCTACGTACCAACACCAATATCCCCCAGAAAGAACTACAACACACTGAACCAATGTTCTGAGCATTCTGCTGGTTTTGTTACAAAAGGTAGCAAAGACGCTAGAGCTCTGCTTTGCAAGCTACGATTCAATACTTTTTTTCTACTTTCTGCGGCCAGCGTTTCTGGAAATGAACGATGGTAAAATATTTTTTAGACCTGACTAAATTAATTCTAAGACCTCGGAATGAAAATATGGCCTTAAGGCCTTATGGTTTTAAGGCCTTAAATTTAAAGTTCTGAATTTTAGGCTTTTTAAGACTTTTTAAGACCCCGCGGGAACCCTGTTAGTTACCAGCTAGTAAAAGCATTATTATCGATCTGTGATATCGTCGGAGTCATGGTTTATACTCTCTATGGTCGGAGTTCTAGCTTGTGGAGTTTGACATAAGAGTGTTTCCAAGGTGTTTAGCTGCTAGCCCTTCCTACTCTGGATCGTATGGTAGCCTATCTAACACTGGACCTCATTTGAGGCTACTTCGAGATATTATTCCAAAGGGGAAAGATAGGCTACTGCACTTAAAACTTTAAACGATTGAACGAATCTTCCCGGACTTTGTAATTGCGACCAGTGACTGCATTGGGTGAACGAAGCCGAAGTTGAAACTTCGGCTCCATGGCACATAGACTGTGGGCTCGCCCTTCTATGAATTGAAAAAGACTAGAGCTGCCCCACCGAGTTTGCGATAAAGTAAGCAAGAAAAGGGTTTTTTAAGTCAGGATATGGCAAGTAAATGGCATTTATTCGTCCAAAGTTACAGGCCAGTTTCCATAGTGCACATCTTATCAATAGTTTGAATGTCGTGTGTGTTTCTGCTCATTGACAAAATAGCGTTCAGTATGATTCACCCTGTTAAAGTGTTCGCCTTTGTTTCACTAGTTTGGTTTCATTTTGTATGAGATTTTGTGATGTAGGCTAGCCTGATAAATGGCTTATGGCCAATATGTAACTCAGCTAGGCCTAATGTTAGTTTCCTCAGCCATGTCAGCTAGCCTCAGACTCATTATCTGCTATGGCTGCTAGTGCTAGTGCAGAGTAGCTTACCATGCCAGTGACGTAGCCGATTATTGAAATCCAACATGGCGGCGCCCGTGTAACAACACCACCACTTTCAACGTACAATTTTATCCTTTTTAATAAATTCAGCCATGTTTTTAATCATTGTACCAATGAGAAGAAATAAAATACATCTGTTATATCACCTTTACTTCAAATTCCAGTTCAGTTCATCTTTAACTGAAAGATGGGGGTAGGTACCTACAAGCACAACAAAATGTGACTTTTCATTTTTATTTTTGTTGTCTATGTTGATTCTTAAATATTTTATTTGTGTCTGCATGTTCAAGAAAATAAATGTAACTTACCAAATCCAAAATCCAAATTTTAGAAATAGACATTAACTCATGAAAAATATTTAAATTATTTCAAAACATGGCACATTTATTAAGTAGCATAATATTTTCACATAAACATGTAAATGCCATACTTGAACAGTAGCTTACAAGACAGTTCCCCAAGAACTGTGTTGTTGACAATATGACACATTGTTCTCAAATAAACAGAAATGCAGCTGTAACCCTGTAAACTTAAAATGTCAGTCTGTAGAGTAAAATGAACTAGAAATGCAATTCCAAGGAATTACCAGTGCATGAAAATGCTAAAGTTGTGATGTAAAATATCATGTATAGTTAAAACAGATAATACAGAGATGGTTACTACGGTGATGCTAGGATAGACATGGTGGTTGCATAGCTTAATAAAAGTTGATAGTTTAAAAGTAGACTGTTTAAAAGCTGAATGTAGATAGTTTACAAGTTGTTGATAGCCAGTAGATAGTTTAAAAGTTGTTGATAGACAGCTAGTTTAATAGATAGTTTAAAAGTAGACCGTTTAAAAGTTGAAGGTAAATAGTTTAAAAGTTGTTGACAGACTGGAAGTTTAATGAATGTTGATATTCAAATAGTTTAATGGCTGTGTATAGGTAGATATTTGATGATAACTGAAAGTTGGAATGGCTCTAATGTTTGCTAGCAGTTATGCTAAGATTTTTAATTTTGCTAACCATGCTACTTAGCTAATGTTTTATAGCAGTGCTAGCAATGCTAACATGCTAACCATGTTACTTAGCTAACGTTTTCTAGCAGTTTTGCTAAACATGTTAAATATGCTAGCAATGCTAACTATGTTAACCATGTGACTTAGCTAACCAAGCTTATCATTTTTAGCAGTTTTGTCAAAAATGCTAACAATGCTAACATGCTAACTTTATTAACCATGCTAACTAGCTACAGTGGGTAGGAGTCATAGTTGATGAAAAGTGTTGACGTAGTTGATAACA
Organism: Alosa alosa; assembly: GCF_017589495.1. Lineage (NCBI taxonomy): Eukaryota > Metazoa > Chordata > Actinopteri > Clupeiformes > Clupeidae > Alosa > Alosa alosa. Next base: position 31,386,522 of record NC_063206.1, on the reverse strand, counting down.
AGTTAAAAGTTGTTGATAGACAGCTAGTGAATGTGTATAGTTTAAAAGTTGAATGTAGATAGTTTAAAAGTTGTTGATAGACAGTTAGTTTAATAGATAGATAGTTTAATGATAGTTTAAAAGTTAAATGTAAAAAGTTCAGTAGTTTAATGGGTTACATTGTTTAACAGTGGATTATTGTAGTGAGGACTTTTATTTTGAAACAGTTTTGGGCAGAGGAAACAGTTGAATAGGATGTGTAGTCTTAATTGACCCAGATTGTATGCTTAAAGCCTGAGGCTGCAGGTGGCCTGAACACCTGCCATAGGATTCTAATTGCTTAACGGCCGTATTATGATGTCTGTCGGCAATGTTAAGTCTATGGGGATTTTTAAAAAGTTTTTCTTTAATAGTTTAAAAAGTATAAAAGTTTCAAAGTTGAAAAGTCATACCAACCCGATCTGTTTGAAGACCTACGTTACAAAGTTTGAATGAAGTTAAACTGTTCAAGAGAAATTGCGTACGGAAAAAGTGGTAAGCGGAATAATAATAATAAGAAGTAGAAGTTGCCTAGGAAGAACAGTACAGTGCATTTTCATGCACTGTAATAAGTTGCCTAGGAAGAACAGTACAGTGCATTTTCATGCACTGTAATGACACCTACAACACATAGGTTAGTAACTTTACAGCTAGACTTCGTTCTGGACTTCATGGACTTACTATTGCAAGCAGAGTACTGTATGTAATGTATGTGAGTGATGACAGTGAAGATGTGTGTGTGGGCGGGAGGGGAGTGGAGCAGTGACGGGAAACTAATCTACAGTGCTGGCCAAAAGTATTGGCACCCATGCTAAAGTTGACTGAAAAGAGGAATATAAAATCATCTTTTGGAAATCTTGTGAAAAATGAGGAAATATCTAACCTTTAAGGACACCAATTTGCTTAGTGAATGAATAATGTATCATAAATAAATAAATGTTCTTCCTTAAAATACAGGGGTCATAAGTATTAGCACCCCTAGGTTAAATTCCCATAGAGACAGGCAGATTTTTATTTTTAAAGGCCAGTTATTTCATGGATCCAGAATACTGTGCATCCTGATAAAGTTACCTTGGCCTTTGGAATTAAAATAGCCCCACATCATTACATACCCTTCACCATACCTAGAGATTGGCATGTGTGTTATTTCAGTTAGCCTATTAGCTGGTTTGATTTGCATTGAGCTCAATGAGCATCAAACCAACTAATAGGCTAACTGAAATAACACCCATGCCAATCTCTAGGTATGGTGAAGGGTATGTGATGATGTGGGGCTATTTTAATTCAAGCTTTCTTTAGGCTATTGAATGCTTTAAATGTGAATGCTATTCAAAGCATTTCATGTTCATCCCTCAGTTGTGATGTAGGCCTATGTCTTGAGTAATCGCTGTCCCTTTAAATGTCAGGATAGGACCTAAGCGACAAAACCGACAAAAGACAGCAACAGGGGGGTTGAAATACACAGACTAATTATCAGAAAGACAGGACTGGACCAGACTAACAAGACAATAACTGGGAACAGGTGGGAGCAGAAAATGGAGGGAAAACTAACAAGACAGGAAGTACAGACCAAATAAGGAGATGGGTGGAGACAAAGACAGATGACAGACAGGTAAACACAAAGCACATGGAAACAAGGGAACGAAAAGGGTAGACATGAAAAGGGTATCGCTACCTACTTCACACCGTAGAAGAAGCAATGACCCCTCTAGTTGCCATGGTGAATCAGTGAATCTGTGATCGGTGGCGGGGTCTATTTGAGGGAGCCGTGAGCGCGCACTTATCCAGGATAGGTTTCACCTGGCTTGGTGAATCCGTGTCTGCTCATCCTGGCTTGCTCGTTGTGCAACCAATTAAGCCTGTACGCTCTTGTTTTGGATTCATTGAGCGCAGCTCAGTAACTTATCCCGGATGTCTTAATTCTGCTTTTGTGCAACGGACCTCTGGACACAAACACAAAGTACAGAGAATGGCCACTAGGATGGCACAAACACATTCAGTCCAGGCCAGATCCTTAAAATCACAATTTAACTCTATAGTGTTTTTGTTGATGGACAGCGCCGTCTTTGATTTATAGTTTTCCTACCGTTGCACTTGAGTGGTTAAAGTAAGGAATTGTTTTTACTCGTTTTCTTGCAATTCCCACATAACATTACTAGGCCTCAGCTACAAAATGTTGTCGGTTACTATGTTAATTTTGTTGACACCCTTTTTAAATAGAATACAGGGTACTGCTATTTGCGCAGATCGAATTTTGTTACTGATAGGCTCATAGGTGGAACATTTTTATTATTGTAGCCTACGGTTCGGATGATCACAATCAGGTGGCAGCACCAACGCCAGTGGGGTATACTACGAAGCACGTTAGACATATCTAGGCTATGTAGACATATCGAGGCTTGACAAAGCCTTGACTCAGGGGTATACGTTAAGTGATACTACGATTGCAGTTATGTGATATATTTGTCCGCCTCTATTTAAAAACAATTACTTCCGCATTCATGAGCGATAGCTTAATCTACACTGCGGCATTTTTTTGTGTCTAACCTATAACATCAAATAAATCAATTGTCATCAGTAGTTGTATGGTATGCACGTCCATAGTGGGATATTTGCACGCACAGCACTATTAAAGCACATTAGAGATCCACAATGTTAGTAGAGGCGGAGCTCCACCTGTAAGATATATGACAGAATCCTACACGTGAGAGAACTTCGTTTTTAAGACAATTGATTGGTCAGTGTGCAGTAGATTACACGATTTCAGCTATAACTTAGCACATAACCTCCTCCTGACCAGGTTTGGTTGACAGCATAAGATACTATGGTGATACAGCGACACTAAAACAGATCCACTTTCGTGTCACAGCATAGCCTGGCTTTGAGCGCAACATACCTCGCTAACCCACTAATCGAGATTCGTAGTACACCCCACAGATGCCAGCGTCAGCTGAACAAAAGCTTACAAACTAATCAAGTCCACAGTGGCGGGTTAAAACTTCCAGCTGAATTAGATTTACTGCAGAGTAGTGTTGTCATGATACCAAAATTATGACTTCGATACAATACCTGTAGGGCTGGGATAAACGATTATTTTTTAAACGATTAATTTTTTCAGACCGATTCGATTTCGATTAGATTCGATTATCTCCCCATTAATTCACTAATAGCAACTTATACATGTTTATTTACACATCTGAATGAAAAAAAAAAAGAATTCTTTAACATTGCAATATATGTTTATTGCTCTTAAGATTCCAAAATAAAAGACTATACAAGTGCAAAGTAATGCATTCTTAGTCAGAGGTAGCATTCAATAAAGTTCAGTAGTGTATGTCTAATTGAGTGCCTGTCATTTTAAGACATTCGTGTGGGAATCCTTGCAATTAACATTAACACAGTTAAAGGCTGCTGATGTGTGGATGCATGCAATTCATAACGTAGTTAGTTCAAATAACGGTTCGTACTTCTCCTTTGGACAAGCACTTTTGAGTGTTGGAAAACACTTTTCCATTTACATCGGGATTTTGCAAACATTCAGAGTCAATAAAATGAGCCCTGCATGAGTAACGAATAAGCAGCTGCAAGTAAGCATGCTAAACTTGACACCCAAACAGTATTCTAACGTTAGCTTTGAGATACTGCTTGATTGCATACTGTAACTTAACTTAGTTCAGTCTCCTCAATGTACTATGTTGTGATAAGACCTTAGCAGAGTTTACTTTAACTTTAATGTAGCAGTTTTAATGCTGCAAATTTGTGCAGCATGGTCACGATGCTAAGCGGATTTAATAGCAATTTAGGACTCAACACGCTTTGGTGGTATTATATGCTGTGGGCTTTAATTAGTGCATTTCGGGTAGCCTATTCTACATCTGAGCAATAATTATTGAATAAATTGTAGTCTACATGCCATGACAAATATTACCAGTAGTACTCACCGAACATGAAATAGATTGTTTACAAGTTATGGTAATGTTATTCTGGCGTGAACATTGCGCTTTCATCACGTTAGCACCCTATGATTACAGCTTGTTATGTCTCATCAAAATGATTACAGCTCGTTATGTCTCGTCAAAATTCATTGATGAAGGAAGGTTCGCTTTATCCCAGAGAACCATACTCGTTTCACTTAGGCTAGACTAAAACAGAAAAGAAGAACTTGGCACTAACCATGTAGTCGTGTTTTCTATAGCATATTCGTTAACCTGTTGTTCTTTGAACTCTTTAAAAATGTTGGGATATGTCTGCGAGGTGTTTAGCCAAGTTCCATGCGTAGCCTACTGCTTTTAAATGACTTTGAAACATATTTTACTAATGGGCCTCTGTGTACCTGATGGCTTGCCTTCACTATTCGCGATGTATCCTAAATAGTTCCAGATTTCACCTTTTGTTTTATCCACAAGGCCGAGGACTGTCGGCAAAGAACTATGTTGACGTTGCCTGCTTACTCACTCACTCAGACCTGCCTGCTTGACACACCCACTTGCCTAGATGTGTGCAAGGAGCAGTGAGAGCAGCAGTTCAGACAGAAACATAACGTTATTATTTTAATAAAGTATCGATTCTAAAAACGTTGGAAATCGTATCGTTTTTTGCGTGAAGGCATCGTGATACCTTTTCAGTATCGATAAACCGTGCAACACTACTGCAGAGGTAAGAAATGTAGCCTAGTACGAACTAAGAGTTGCCTCCCAACAATGTGAAGCCTATATTTTCTTAGATGCTATCTGCTACTGCTCCTTTGAAGTACCCAAGCGTACCCAAGTGAAAAAAGCGAGTCGCTGAAAAGCAAGCTGTTTGCATCCCTGCAAACTGTACAAGTTTACCAAGTTTCATGCTTTTATGAAAGAGTGAAAATTTCACCTGAAAAGTGCCACATCACTGGGAGTACTAGTTGTAACAAGGTCCATGACAATAGTCTGGCCTGTATTTTATGTGTTACAATACAGTGGCACATGATTCTAGTCAAATGAAAATAAAACCAACACACACAGACCTTGTCTTACTATTGTTAGAGTGGGTGAGGTGAGACATTGGCTTCAATTGACTGAGACTGCTGGAGATAGTCTGGAGGCTTCTCTGCATTTACCTCATTTACCATGTAAAATATAACCTACCTCGATGTTGAATCTCCAGTTGTGTCAAATTTGACTGAAGAACAGTTTTATTTTCTTGTTTCAAGGTCATATGTGCATTTGTTTGGGTCATATACTGCATTTCTGAAAGCAAAGTTAAACATTGTTTAATTAATGGACTCGGGCGGAGGCAACACGCTGCGCCGCCGCTGCGCGTCGGGGAGTTTTTTGCCCCTCGCCCTCGTCCATTAATTCCGTATAACAGGACACCTCAGCGGCCGTTATCTCCTACTTATTTATTTAACTAATTGTTATTCAACTGTGCTTCTACCTATCCCAATATGAACCACTCTCCAGGACCCTTACAATAAAGTTTAAGCTTAATTAATATATTAGCAGTATATAGCTGTCAGCTTGGGCCCCCTTATAATAAAGTTGGTTAAGCTTAATTAATATATTAGTAATATATAACTATCAGTATGTGGTACCCTTATAATAAAGTTGGTTAAGCTTTATTAATATCTTAGTAATATATAATTAGTCAGACGGTGAAGGGACTGAGACCAAAACGGGATTATCACATTTACTCCTTTAGGAAAAGTTAAAACAAAACATGCCTTCAGGCACTGGCATACATAAAACAGTATCTGCACAAGCAAAATAAAAAGTAGTTGAATGGGCTATATTAAGCTACATGCATCATTCCTATACCATCACTGTCAGCCCTACTAGCAAGGGAGATGCTACATGGAATGTTCAGGTGCACAGAACGACAGTTAAACATTTACAGACGTAGACCATACGGAGGTAATGCCTAAACATAATGCTAAACTAAATGTATATTAATTTCCTGCTAGACTAAATTGCACTTTCCATGCACACTAAACTAAACTACACTGAATGCATAGAAAGTTGCTAGCGGAGTTTACAGCTAGTCACATAAGACTCAATGTGTATGAACTCGTGGTCATAATGAAAACATTAATAAACGTTCTCTAAGTTGCTAGAATTGCACCCAAATCCTAACAATACATGTAAAGTAATTTAATACAGGTGATATATCGAAGTTTTCAACTTGAACAACATTTAACAGATACAAAATTAAAACAAAGTGGGGAGTGCTTTGTACAGTCAACCTACCCCAATGCAAAGCATACCGCTTCTGATCGAGTACGGCAACAATACAAGGACAAAACGCAGCAGAGCTGCAGTATACCGTTTCTCCAAAGGGGGCTCCAAAACACCAATCTCAATAAAGCTGCTTAATTACGGCGAAAATCACATACAAACACTAAACTACATTTCTAACTCTGTTACACCCACCTCCCCTGAATTTCACCAAATTCGAGCAGCAACCAAATAGTACTTCCAAAGGCAAAAAGTACACTACTTTCAAACACTAGACAGAGGGTCACCAATTACAGGACAGCCAACCACAAAGGTATCCAATAAGGATGAAGTGGAAGAAGAGGTGTGCAAACTCTCACACAACCAACCACTGGCAGTAGGGTGCTAGGTTGCTAGGTTACGGGACGCTGACACCACCGCCCGTCCTGGCATCATGTTTTGTTTGTTTTATGTAATGTTCGTAATTTTATGTAAAGTCATATTTATTTTTTTGTATTGGTTTGTCTAGTTAAATGTTTTCCCTATTTATTTACGTTATTTTTGATAGTTTTCGTGTTATTCTTAGTCCTTTTTACTGCCAAAGTCAGCTGAAATTGGGAGCTTGCTATGGCTAGCTTTTGCCCTAGCTGGGCATCGGACATCCTTCCATCCATCCGTGAGCGGTGCTGCACTTCACTGTCTGGTCGAGGGGATCTCTCGGGACAGCTGGACCTGGGCTACTCTGCGGGAGATCTGCCGTGGCCGCCGAGCTGTTGCTGACCTGAGAGCTGCCATGCCAACTGCAGACTAACTGGGCCTCTGACATCCTTCCATCCATCCGTTAACGGTACACTTCACGGTCTGGTCGAGGGGATCTCTCAGGTCAGCTGGACCTACTGTAGGTTAGCTACTCTGCGAAAGATCTGCCGTGGCCGCCGAGCTGTTGCTGACCTGCGAGCTGCCATGCCAACTGCTGACTAACGTTAGCCTAGCGGTGAGGAGCTGCAGTCTCACGGAGTAACAGACGGTCGCTGTTAGAAGTCCGAGTTGCGGATCTACACGATCGCCCACTACTTCAGACTGTGCTTCCAGTGATCTCCAGACTGCAGTCTACAAGGCCTAACGTTAACGTGATCTCCAGACTGCCAGTGAATTCACCGGGTTGATCATTTGCTAACGTTAAAGAACTTTGTTGGCATATCGGTTGTGAAGACACTCTGTGCAGTTTTCACGGATCATCATTGCCCTTGGACATTTTCAGCTGGTTTGGAAATTGGACTAATTTTAACATCACCTTTCCCCTTTTTAAATATATTTTCTTTTTCACTTTTTATTTGTTTATTTGTTTTGTTGTCTTTCTTGTATGTCTTGGTGTTACGGGTACGCTGGCGACTACGCCGCTCCGTCCAGCATTTTTTGTATTTGTTATTTTTTAAATGTATTTGTCATGTCTTGTTGTCATGGGCACGCTGGCGACTACGCCGCTCCATCCGGCATCGTTTGTCTTGTTATGTGTCTTTAGGGGCAGCTGTGGCCTACTGGTTAGCACTTCGGACCTGTAACCGGAGGGTTGCCGGTTCGAACCCCGACCAGTAGGCACAGCTGAAGTGCCCTTGAGCAAGGCACCTAACCCCTCACTGCTCCCCGAGCGCCCCTGTTGATGCAGGCAGCTCACTGCACCGGGATTAGTGTTTGCTTCACCTCACTGTGTGTACACTGTGTGCTGTGTGTGTTTCACTAATTCACGGATTGGGATAAATGCAGAGACCAAATTTCCCTCGCGGGATCAAAAGAGTATGTATATATATATATACTTATACTTATACTTATAGCGCTTTGGGTTGCACTATGTGCATGTTAAATGCGCTTTAAAAATAAAACTGACTTGACTTGACTTATACACCCACAAGACCATAAAGCCATAAACCATAAATTCTCCATAAAGCTAATCAAAAACTTGGACCACATAACCATGTTACCAAACGTGTGTATGACCTCAACTCTAAATATGTCTAATCATGAAAAACCTGAAACACTGACCTGCAGATAGCCTGCATAGACGAATGTGTGTAAACAATATCTTGTCTTGACATAGTTTGAATCAGTCTGTCGACTGGCTTGAGAATGCGACCAAATCTAGACCTCACCTGTGCGGATGTACTAGGATTGTCAGATTGTGAGACATAAGCTACTGTATCAACATTGTTCATGTCATAAGCTTTGTCTGTCTGTGTATATTCCTAATCTAATTTGCATTGAGCTCAATGAGCATCAAACCAGCTAATAGGCTAACTGAAATAACACCCATGCCAATCTCTAGGTATGGTGAAGGGTATGTGATGATGTGGGGCTATTTTAATTCCAAAGGCCAAGGTAACTTTATCAGGATGCACAGTATTCTGGATCCATGAAATAACTGGCCTTTAAAAATACAAATCTGCCTGTCTCTATGGGAATTTAACATAGGGGTGCCAATACTTATGACCCCTGTATTTTAAGGAAGAACATTTATTAGGGCCCGAGCACCGAAGGGCGCAAGGCCCTATTGTTTTTGTAAGGATTATTATTATTAGGCCCGAAAGCACTGAAAATAAGCTTAAGGCCCTATTGTTTTGTAAGGATTATTATTATTATTATTATTATTACATTAACTTTGTCTCAGAGCGTTTTCCTTTTTTGAGGTGGTTAAGATGGGTGAAGTCTTGAAATTTGGCACACACATCAGGTGTCATGCAAAGCAGTTAGGTACAAGAGCTTGGCCCTGGGCGTGGCCCAGGGACTCAGTAGCGCCCCCTTAGGTGATTGAGGCAGTGGTTGGCACATACTTTCAGCTAGACGCATCAAATTTGGTAGGTGTGTGTATCTCTTTACTTTAACTTTAGTATGTACAATGCATTAGCCACGCCCAACAGGAAGTGAGGTATTTGGGATTTTGTGCGGACTAAAATGTCATTAATTGGGATGCCAAAAGAGGTTCTTCCCATCGGTGAAACCGCATGAAATTTGGCACACACGTCAAGAGGTACCATGAATACACAGGGGAAAAGCCTTGGCACTGGGCTTGGCCCAGGAACTCCATAGCGCCCCCTTATGTCACTGTGACTTGTGGTTGGCAGATAGTTTTAGATACACACACACCAAATTTGGTAGGTGTGTGTAACTCCCAAAAACAATCAACTTTTGTATTAACATGCCATTAGCCACGCCCACAGGAAGTGAGGTAATATGGATTTTGTGCATTGTGGACATGATCAATTTTAACATACTCCTCCTTGACGGTTGATCCGATTCATGTCAAAGTTGGTATATATGATGCCAATATGCTTCTGATTCTAAATTGTGAAGCTTTTTTTGATATGTTGTAATTTGACGAAATGGTGAATCTATGAATTTTAATACCCTTCCACACAAACAGTAAATGTGTCATAATTCATCGTCCATGGCTTGAAATGTTTAAAATTTCAGAGGTTATTGAATACCATGTTAATGATAATATTCACATGCCCATAATGCATGTTTGGCATAGCGCCACCAACTGGCAACAGAAAGAATGGCAATTATGCTGTGTCACGCATCGCAGTGACAAAGCATAAAATTTCTCAGGTTAATATATATTATGATGACACCCAATGGGCCTGCCTTGCATTGCGCCCCCACCTGGCCAAGCAAGTACATGTGGCAGAAAATCAAATACAAAAACAAATAGCACACGCATCAAATATGTACATTTCACAAACGCACCACGTCGGTGCTTTGTTGGATTCCGACATGTCACGGGTTGCGACCCGCAGGTGCTCGGGCCCGCCATTGCCGCTTGCGGCTATATTTAGGGCCCGAGCACCGAAGGGCGCAAGGCCCTATTGTTTTTGTAAGGATTATTATTATTATTCAGTATTATTGTTATTCTACTTTTTTGCTTTCCTGTTTTTGAGGTGGTCAACATGGTCGAAAACTCTTGAAATTTGGCACACACGTCAGGTGTCACGCATCGCAGTTAGGTACAAGAGCTTGACCCCGGGCGTGGCCCAGGGACTCGTCAGGTGTCACGCATCGCAGTTAGATACAAGAGCTTGACCCCGGGCGTGGCCCAGGGACTCGCCCTTAGGTGACTGATCCCGTGGTTGGCAAATATTTTGAGGTGGTTAACATAATCGAAAAGTCTTGAGATTTGGCACACACATCAGGTGTCACACAAAGCAGCTAGGTAAAAAAGCTTGGCCCCGGGTATGACCCAGAGACTCGCTAGCGCTCCCTTATGTCATTGTGACTTGTGGTTGGCATATAGTTTTAGATACACACACCAAATTTGGGGGGTGTATGTAACTCCCAAAAACAAACAACTTTTGTATTAACATGCCATTAGCCACGCCCACAGGAAGTGAGGTAATTGAAAATTTGTGCGTTGTGGACATGATCAATTTTAACATACTCCTCCTAGACGGTTGATCCGATTCATGTCAAAGTTGGTATACATGACGCCGAGATGTTCCTGATTCTAAATTGTGAAGCCTTTTTTTGATATGTTGTAATTTGACAAAATGGCGAAATTGTTAATTTTAATACCGTTCCACACAAACAATAAATGTGTCATAATTCACCATGCATGGCTTGAAATGTTTTAAATTTCAAAGGTCATTAAAGACCATGTTAATGATAATATTCACATGCCCATAATGCGTGGTTGGCATAGCGCCACCAACTGGCAACAGAAAGAATGACAATTATCCTGATGTCACATGATCAATTTGAAGATGTCGCTGATGTTAAATTGTGAATGGATTTTGGAATGTTGTAATATATTTGATATGATTTTAATATCTCACCACATAAACAGAAAATGTGTCATAAATCACAGTGCATTGAATGATCATTATTGTGATGATATTCACATGCGTAATTCACAGGCCTAGGATAGCGCCACCATCTGGCCAAGCAGGAAATGTGCCAGAAATGCTCTATGCTTTGCATAAATGGTCTGAAACTTCTCATGTTAATAGATATTATAATTATGATGATATCCAGACACCCAATGGGCCTGCCTGGCATAGCGCCACCACCTGGTCAAGCAGGAAATGTGCCAGAAAATGGACAATGCCTTAACTGATTGATCTGAACGTTTACAAAAAAATTGGATATCATTATTGTGATGATATTCACATGTGTAATTTCCATGCCTAACATAGCGCCACCATCTGGCCAACCAAAAAGTGTATCAGAAATGTTCTTTGCTTACAATGAATGGTCTGAAATTTCTCAGGTTAATATATATTATGATGACACCCAATGGGCCTGCCTTGCATTGTGCCCCCACCTGGCCAAGCAAGTACATGTGGCAGAAAATCAAATACAAAAACAAATAGCACACGCATCAAATATTTACATTTCACAAACGCACCACGTCGGTGCTTTGTTGGATTCCGACATGTCACGGGTTGCGACCCGCAGGTGCTCGGGCCCGCCATTGCCGCTTGCGGCTATATTTTATTCATGATACATTATTCATTCACTAAGAAAATTGGTGTCCTTAGAGGTTAGATATTTCCTCATTTTTCACTTAAGGCATTAAGATCAATTTCCAAAAGATGATTTTATATTCCTCTTTTCAGTCAACTTTAGCATGGGTGCCAATACTTTTGGCCAGCACTGTATATATTATATTAATTAAGCAACCATAATGGGATATGCAGAAGCACAGTTTAATAACAAATAGATAAATAATAATATGTCATTAACTTTTATATTAACATAGTTAATTATAGTTATATAGTTAAGTATAGTTATATTAATATAGTTTGTAAATAAACATTTAACATTTAAATGCAAGAAATGACTGTTAATTAGTGCCAAAAATACATTTAGTTAACTATTAACAAATATTAATACAATATTAGTTAATAGATTTGTTAAAGCATTAACATCCAGATTTTATGCAAACAACTAATATTTAATTAATGATGGAAAAAACGATTAACTTGTGCCAAATAGATATTTTAGTAACAATTAACAAATATTAACAAAGGGTTAGGTAATTACTTAGGGCTGTCACTTTACGTTCAAAAATCGATTGCACAATCGATTGGACCAACCAACACAAGTTTCGAAAACTAAAATAGGGAATCGATTTTAACCAAATATATACACTATTAATTTTAAACGAATTAAACAAATGAAAAAGATACATGTAACAAAACTCAGGAACAAGCAGAAAAATAACAAAGAATTCCGAAGTGCAGTAAGCATTGCGAAAGCTAAAAAGAAAATTCCCACCAATTTTACGCACCGGAAACAGCTTTTTCAATCGGCTGCTGTGCTGCCAGTGTTTTGCCAAAAAATTGAGGACAACGCCATCAACCTGTGCGACATGAGAGATACGAGTGATAGGCCCTAATAACATTTGGGTATATCAAACTATGGAGAAGGACAAAGCGGTAAGCAAACTGTGCAGTCGTGAGTTCTACGTAGGCGAAATTTGTTTGACATTTCTAATTGTAAACGCAGCCACATTGAAGCCTGCAGTAATGTTTTTCACTGATTTTATGGCAGTCCACTCTGCTTATTGTTTTTCGAGAATGTTGCACTCCTGTTTGTCATTGTGCGCGAAACTTCACGCCATTGTGCATCTTCAAAGCCCCTACGCGTTAGGCCTAATGCCTGTTAGTTGTTCGTGGATTGTCCTATATTTGGCGTTGAAAATTGAAACGTCTTTAGACATGAAAAACGATTTTACAATCGATTCAATGAACAATTATGTCTCAAGAATCGAACAGGATTTTTTCACAAAAGTGACAGCCCTAATTACTAGTTTGCTATTTATTATGGCATCTTATTATGGAGTGTTACCCATACTTTTACTCACCTTTTCTTAAAATCCCTGCTTCTTGCATGAGCCTCAGCATTTCGGCACAAGCTTGACGATAGACAATAGTGTGTCTGTGGCGGAGGAGGCAATATTCACAATTGAAAGCCTTAGTTTCCGCTATAAAAATCTTTTGTTGTTCCATGTCCCAATTCTTCTGTGTCTCCTTTTAAATCAAACATAAATGTTTCAAATAAGAACTTGTCATAAATGAGAACGAAAAATCCACAGTAAAGCCAAGGGCTGACCTGTGTGGTCACTGTGAGGTATTATCTTTGGCATGGGCTAAAATGGTCTTACCTTGTGTAAGATTTACTGTTACTGGGACCCATGCAATTAGTAAAAATGCATTCTGCCTTGTTATTGTTGATGCCTTTGGATTTACATTTACATTTATTCAAAGGGGGTTTTGCAAAATTCCAGAATGGAATTGAAACTGGCTCTTAAATCCCAATTATATTCTTGAATTTCACTTGCATTTCAATTGAGGTAGCAAACAGGAAGCAGAATTGCAAAGTGATTTAGATGTCAATTACATTACAGGGACATTGCCCCCATAGCAACTTGGGGTTAACAGTGGAAGCCGGGAATTGAACCCAGAAATGTTCAGGCCTAGCTCCTTAGACTGCATGAAAAGTTGTATATCCGGGAGTATCAGGACAAAGTAAATGTCCGCCTATCCTACTGAATGGCAGAGGCATTCCAATTCCCACAAAACTTTGTCACACGGACTTGCAAACATCCGCGATACACAAATACAGCAGTCAAACCTAGCACTGGGTGTATATTCCCAGGGCTCTACACTAACATTTTTTTCCAGGAGCACTTGTGCGCCCAAGTTAAAAAATTAGGAGCACAGACAAAAATTTGGGCGCACAGTGAGTTCTGTACTTGTACTACTGTACTACAATGTATACATAATCTAACATTATACTGCAGCTAACAGTTAAACATGCCAGTGCACCAATTGCGAATATTAAGAATGACTGACAACATTTAGGCTACAGGAAACAGGATTTTAAAGATCAGTGCCTACTTTATTTTCAGTCTGTTCTATTTTCCTACATTTTGTTAATGTAAAATAAAATAATACATTGCCATATTTGCATTTAGCCTGTATATCAAGTATCCTGCCAAATGTAGGCTAATTTATTTATTTGTGAATCCATCTGTAGCTAATCCAAATATGTATTTATATATACAATATATATAAAAAACGGTTCACAGCAACACCTGTATACACCCGTTTTCCAAACAGGGCCAGCAACACCTGTATACACCCGTTTTTAGGGCCTGTCCACACGGAGACGCTTTTTGGGTTAAACGCAGAGGTTTTGCTTCGTCTTGGCCGAGCGTCCAAACGAATCCTGTAAACGCACTGCCCGAAACCACTTTCTTGAAACCTGGTCCCAGAGTGGAAAAATCTGAAACCGTAGCCCGTTTGAATTCGTTTAGACAGCGAAACCGCACATCCTGCTTGCGTATGGATAATGTCATCGCCACACCTCAGCTGCCCTGGAGTTGCACTTATCGTATTGCCTAACAATACTAGTTTTCATACATGACATTACCTACGATTACACTCCGTAAGATAAATATCACAACTGGTGCTGCGCAGCGCCGATAGCTTATGACTTGGTGGACTGAACACTGTTTTTCCCGGTGTTTTTTATGCATTCTAGCTACTGTCAGTGACGCGAGAGAACTTAAGTTATTAGGAAAGTGCGGTGTAAGTTTAGGCTACATTAATTTGTGCGTAGTGCCAGTGTCATTCATTTATTTTACATGTCTTACAACATATATACATGCATTCACAGTCGAGTGAAATCAGATATAAGCATACAAAAACACTTAGAACTCACGTTAAGCCGATGGTAGCACACTGAATGCAAATGCACGATTTGATGCAGGCAAAAGTATTGACTGTTACTAACGAAGGTTTTATAGCAATATTATAAATGTGGCGACAGAATAGCCTAGAACTTGGGTAAGCCTTGCGCTTAGTAGCCTAATTCTATGGTGATAGCCAAAACTAATGTGAATCATGGACTATCCTACAACCAAAGAAAGTAAAGGTGATTAGTAGGCCTACCTGCGTTAGCCAAATAAAGGACGGGACTGCACCCTTCACAAACCGTAAAATAAAGTGTATTAGTTTTACAGTTGACTACAGTTGACAGTTCACCATCAGTCCACACAAACAATTCTGTAAAGAAACAGTGCCACCTATAGGCCTGGGGTATGAAGTAACGTGTTGAGTCGATCGAGTTGAGATGGATCCGTTTGGACGCAAATATTCTTGATACGGTTCCAGGGAAGACGGAGGAAAAAAAGATCGGTCTGGTACGTGTGGACTAGGCCTTAGAAACATACCTGGCCACAGGAGTTAGATGGTTGGCTTTTCAAATGCTAATTACAGTCATTGCTGAGAGGGAATGGGCGCTGAAGCTGCCCCCACCCCAGCCACACTCCACACACACAAGTTTTTAATTTCAATCAATTACATCTTATTTGGAACATGTAACAAAATAATAGAAAATAATCAGTCATTTCCTCTTTGTTGCTGTAGTCGTTTATGATCCAATCAGCAACATATCAGAAAAACTTTAGGCTTTACTAGCAAGTGCTTAGGCTAACAAAATGCTTAGGCCCCGTTGATGTGGACTCTAAGCGGTTAGCCTTAGTATGTTTTTAGCATTTGTTGTGATTATATTAATTAGTAAACAGACGTTTAAGGAACACAACGACCGGAAGACTGGCAGCCTCAACCCTTAACCCCCTACAAGATAGATAGATAGACTTTATTGATCCCCAAGGGGGAATTCAAGGTCCCAGTAGCTGAAAACATACACTACAACATAAACAGGATTGTACAGTGAGCATCGCTTTCAAATGGCCACTTCAGTCGCGCATTACGAGGCGTGAAGCTGCGTGAAGCTTTAGTATCACTTTCAGCCACTGTGCGTCGCTCTGCCACTGTACATCGCTCTGTCAGTAGCTTGACTGCCACCCCTTCTGAAAAAGCAGGAGGCTATCTTTAAACATAATTGTTACCGAGAGGAATCCCAGGCTACGAATTCAATAACAAAATAAATCATGCATAATTAAACATTACCTCGATTAAGGCTACTTGGGTATGGCTTAAGGCTTGACTACCGGTGCCGCTCCACAAAACGAAAAAATATCTTAATTTGCTGTCTACGTTATTATCAGTGTTGGGGGTAACGCAAATACGCAAATCAAAACAGTGTCTTATTTTGCCCTACTTCTTGACTGCAATGTAGTCAATTGACTGCTTGACATGTAATTTTTATTTTTCTGTACAAATAGGCCTAGGCTACATCTGCTTTATGCCGCAGAATTACATTCATATTTGGCTGACTGCAGACGCGCCACTTCCCTCCCCATATTCCAAGATTAAGATAGTAGCCTATACAAAAAGCCCTTTATACTATCATAATAATTTGTTAAAACGAATAGCTATTTGCAATTTGACACTGGTCCTCATTTTGCAAATGTGAGGACGATATGAGCCTGTTGCATTTAGTTGTCCGAGTCACGCATAATGTTTGAAAACCACTGGCCCGTAATCACAATAATTTAACACACGACAGTTGGATAGCCTACTTCATCATGTCCCCATGCCTACATTTTTGTGAGTAGCATAGAGATCGTTAAAAACAATAAATGCAGCTGCAGCAAATTTTATATGCACAAACATTTGTAATTTTAATAGCATGGGTTACACATTTGAGCCTATCCGGGACAGGCCTGTAGTGTCTGACTACCACTAGATGGGGGAAGATCAGTTTCATGCTCCAGCTCAATAGAGGGAGAGCAGATAGCTAACAAATGTTCAGAAAAAGTCCTGTTGGCAAATTTGAGGAAAAGTCGGTAAAGGGGTTATTTCACACAATTTGAGAGTGCTGAATTCAAATATTTTGTTTACTAAGCTCAATTTTGAGTTTTAAGCTTGCTAATTAGCATAATTAGCATAATTCACATACTTTTTGGTTTTGCCGTCAGATATCATAGGAATTGCAAAAAATAAGGCATTAATATACTCTTTATGTATCAGATATGTTGTAGGACAGGCCAAGAATTACCCCAATGACTCAAGTAGCAAATGAAAATAAGCTAAAATTAAAATATAAATTAAAATAATAGTTAAAATTCAGTATGACGTTTAGAAGCAAAATAGATTCCTTGATAATAAATTGATAGAATAGTAGGTGACTGCTCATTTTTCTGTAGAAAGTACTTTGTCACTATTATGAAGGATTTACACTGTATTTTACTGTAAAGGCGACTGTGCTTGCCTAGTTAAAACATCTCATTGGTGCTCTTTCCTATCATTCAAATTCCAGCCATGCAAAAAAATGGAAGAGTGTGCATATGAGGGTTGCTGAAGAGTGCTATGGAGATTGCATTATTTGCAAAAAAATTAGACAAGATATCCTGTATAGTGCAACAAAAAGAAACATTCTCCAGTGTATCATTACTGCATATTCTGAAAGGGAAATGGACCTAGGACAAATCCTCAGCTATGAACTGATTAATGTCCCTGTACTGTAGCTATTGCAGATAGCGATGGTTATTTGTGAAGTGGAAATAAGTCTATCCTCACTCAAGTGCTGTCCAGTGGAATGTCCAGTAGTGATCACTGCAAAAACTGCTCATTCAACACTGGTAATAGATGCTCAAGATCTAGTTGTCTTTAGCAGGGCCGTAGTCACCATAGACATTGAGGGGACGTGCCCCCCAATATTCAAATATGAACAAAATGTCCCCCCAATATACGGACATAGAAAAAGAAAGAAAGAAAAAAAAAACTCTACAGGAAACCAACAACCACCACCATCTGAAATGTAATCAAACATAAATAACGCACAAATTAGTGACCTAGTGATGGTTCCAGAGTAGCCTACACCCCTGAGTGGTTTGACCTGGTGGTTTTCTGTTTACATAAGAGAAAACACTGCCTCAAAAGGCTATTTTGAACTTATTTGTGAACGACAGAGAAAAACGCAATGCAATTTCGCTGTAAACACGTTTGAGGCTCTAGAATAACAAAATTCTGGACGATTTGTAAGGTCTCAAAGAGGACATGTCCTGGAAAAAGAGCACATCTGGTCACCCTAGTTTTTCGTTAGTGGCGTGCGCCATCAAAAGCTTCCATTTGCTGCACCCTACCAAAGATCATTGATTACTGTACTAGCTCCGCTTTAACCCTCTCTGACCCTACTGCGGTGAGGTAGGGCTGGCAACAATATCGCAAAAGCTCGAAATTCTCACAAAACTTGTTGGAAAGGTGTAGCACAGGCTAAGGAAATCCCATACATTTTTGGAGCCGATCAGACTCAAAGGGAACTTTGAAACATTTTCCATATTGTAACCTATTCTCGCAATGATAGCGAAAGTGAAAAGTTTTATTTTAAATGATGAATTTGTGCAAGCCTGTGTCATTCATTTCTTTCACATGTCTTTCAACATAAATAATGCATTCATATGCTAGTACTAATGCCAGGAATTACCCTGTTTATAGGCCTCTTAGAAATGGTTGTTGCATCTTGCATATTATTTAGATGTGCACTCGATCGCGCATCCATGCAGGCAAAACATAGAAATCAAATGTGGCGATGGCACACAAGTCGGAAAAAACGTTGTAACAACTTGTTTGTGATTTTTAATAATAACATGCAAATATATTATAATATAATATTATAATATATTTGCATGGCCCTCAGACCCCACCAGATTTGGTCCCCCCCAATGTTGACATCATGACTACGGCCTTGGTCTTTAGGACTGCCGCATCTGACAGCAGCAAATTTAAGAAGTATGCAGGAAGGTTTGTAAGGAACATTTGTATTGTTAATTGGTATTTGTTATGTGGTAGCAAATGATGTTGACTATCAAAGAAATAGACCTAATGTAGGAATGCACACAGATATTGCAACAGATACACTCAGGCCAATCCAAACTTTTCTCATCTGTTGTTCCTCATTGGTGGAACACACTGCCAGTTCCTACAAGGGCAGGGTCATCAAAAAACTCCTCAAGACCCAGCTCTTTAGAGAACATCTCCTTTCATAGCTCCACTTACAACAAGTCTTGCTGATGCTAGCACTTATCAGCCGTCTTGAACTGACACTCAACTGTTTAAAAACAGCACTCACTGATGCACTTATTCTTACTGTACTCTACCGTTTTTAAAGGGACACCAGGCAATGTTTTCGTGTTAATTACTCATCTTCTTAAGTCGGTATATGGTTAAATGACTCATTAACAGGGCGAATGAAGACTCTCTCGCCCGCCCCTACTGCCTGTAGGAAGAATATCCCGCTTAGAAGTTCAGTGTATCGTACCCGGCGACCGAAGCAGTTTCAGGTTCCATCGTGCATCCTCAGCACAGAGGGAGGCTAACGAAACACTAGCGATTGTTGCAAATGTGTGTATAATGGCAGAGCCGGCGAAGAAGCAGCGAAAACCCTTGACGGAAGATGCAAAGAAAAGGAAAAGAGCTTCAGACCGAGCGAGGGGGAGTTTTGTAGAGAAAAAGCATCAGGCTTGCCTGGTGTCCCTTTAAATTGTCCTAAAATTGTTGAGAGAATTGCTTTAAAACTTAACTGTTACCATGTTGTTAGTCGCTTTGGTTAAAAATGCGTCAGCCAAATGTAATGTAATGTAATGTAATGTAATAATGGTGTAGGCCTATCTGATTAAGACCCAAATAGTGGTTGAAACGTACTTATTAAAGTACTGGGAGCACAGAACAGACTATCTTCACTTTTTTCCCTTTGCAACGGTCAAAGAAATCCCATAAACACAGGAAGGCCTAGGGTATCCTACATCAGATGACCTAAAGATTAGGCTCTTCTGCATAGCATTAAGTGATTGATATGCAGTAATTTGAACACTGACCTTGATCTAGCCTACTTTGGCTATTTAAAGGTAATTTATTGCCAAAACATCACACAATATAAATGAGCTATAACAAACAATAAAGGACTTAAATCACACACAAACTACTATTTTACTGACTACAAAAATAATAATTATGTAGGAAGTTTATAACTCCTCTCCTTTGGTCAACCCAGAATTGATCAAAAGTGCACCAAATTCAACACAAATCAGTCAAAACACTCAATACACTTTAGGGATCGACCAATTATCGGCCGGGCCGATATTTAGCATTTTTATAATAATTGGTATCGGTCATTTTTTCCACCGATAAGCCGATACTGAAATGGATAAAGAATGAAACGCGCTACTTTGTCTGTAAAGCATCTCTCACTCCCTGCATTTGCTACTCTGTGGTCGAGGACTGTCCCGCCCACTACACCGTCTAATTTGTTAGTTAGCACAAATGCAGCCAATCAGGATTGAAGACTGACCACAGAGAAAGTTTAGAAATATTGTAGACTGGGCTTCAGCTGTACGGAGCTATTTTTCGAAGTTAAGGAAGGTAGGCCTACCTTACATTGCTGAAGTTGCGACCGTCTCGAAACCCCCCATAACAAATTAACATAATAGCACGGTCTAATACCGCCCAGAACCAATAAACAGTCCAAAGCATCTAGTCAGCCCTCCTTTGCCACCAGCCCTTCAGAAGCTGGAACGAGAGGACGACGCCAGGAACGCAAGTCGGTAGCTATCAGTTAAACAACATTCATACTTACGAAGCTTACGCGTCTTAGACTTAGACAAACAATAAACGTGCCACCATAGCTAATAACTCAGTCCGGTGTGGGGGGGTAGATAAGTAGAGTTGCCAATCTTCAGGAGTTCAGGAGTCTAATTGCTGAAGGGTAGAAGCGGTTGTTGAAGCGCGTCGTTCCTGTCTTCAGAGATCTATAGCGTCTTCCAGAGGGCAGAAGTTGGAAGAGATCATGGCTCGGATGTGAGGCGTCCCTGATGATCTTGGTTGCTCGGTTCCAGCTGCGTTTAGCATACAGAGAGTGAACTGATGGAAGTTCACAACCAGTGATGTTGGAGGCTTTGGTGACAACTCTCTCTAATTTCAAATGTCAGAGCTCCCATACCAGACGGTGATTGCCATATCACCATACGATGCCTCAAGGTCTTCCAAAAAGGCCCGGAAGTGACGGTGACCTCTGGACCTGATATAATTAACACATTTCAGGACGACAGACATCACATGTTCAAAATTCAAGCATTTGGCACATAGTTCATGTTGATGTATAATGCAGTGCAAGAGCAATAGCTGGATCAGCATCTTCATCCTCTAACTTTCTCTGTACCATCGCTACAAGTCCGTTTTTCCTGCCTGTCATGGATGGTGCTCCATCAGTGGTAAAGCCCACACGTCTGTTCCACGGCACACCAAGCCGCTCAATCGCACCGCACAGCTGCTGAAATATGTCTTTTGCTGTGGTACGGCCATACATTGGACACAAACTCAGCAACTCTTCTGTCACCTCAAACACCTGACGAAAATTGCTAGCTGAGCAGTGTCTGTTTTGTCAGTACTTTCATCAAGCGCAACAGAGTACGCAATTAAACTGCGGGCTCTGTTCTGTAATTGTTCATATATGTTACCCGACAGTCCATTAATCCGCTCGGCCACAGTGTTTGCTGATAGATAAACGTTGTTGAATACGCTCCTCTTTTCAGGACAGAGAATATCAGCAACTCGCAACATACAGTCCTTCACAAACTGCCCTTCAGTGAATGGTTTTCCCGCTTTGGCAATTAATTCACTGACCACATAGCTTGCTTCAACTGCAGCATCAGCGTCCTTACCGGCTTTGTGGAAAAGTTCTTGCTGGGATAGTAGTCCTTTTTGTAGCTGCTCGACTCGTTGTCTCCTTTCATCATCGCCCTTTCTCATCATGACGCCTGAGATTGTATTCCTTACAAACAGCGAGTTTCTCTTTACATATAAGGCAGATCGCATTTCCACCGAACTCAACAAAAAAATATTGTGATGTCCATTTTTCTTGAAACTGTCTATGCTCACTATCCACCTTTCTCTTAGATTTTGAAAGTGACATACTTTCCCTCCTCGTTGTCTCCGTGTCATGAATTTTGTTTTGTTCCACACCTGCGCACTTCTGCAATTAGGCTATTTTGCATTTTTAAAATAGGCCAAAGTATTTTTTTAATGAAATAGTTTTTTTTTTAACTATCTAAAATTAAACGTTTTCTTTTATCATCTAAGAATATTGTTAACATAATTATTGTGGGGGTAAAACAAAAATTGAAAATACCCTCAAGGGCCGAATTACATATGATTTTGACATCAAGTCGCGGGCCGGAACTGGGCCGGATTTGGCCTGCGGGCCGGTACTTTGAGACCCCTGGTGTAGATGGAGAACAGAAGAGGAGATAACACACAACCTTGTGGCGCTCCAGTGTTGAGGGTCAGAGGGCATGATATTGTATTGTTAACCTTGACTGATTGAATTCTATTCCTCAGGAAGTCCAGTATCCAGTGATGTTTATGGCTTGTAACCTAGAGAAGAGGATGAGTGGATCAATGGTGTTAAAGGCAGAGCTAAAGTCAATGAACATCATGCGTGCATAGGTGTTGCTTGACTCCAGGTGTTGCAGTATAGAGTGAACTCCTAGGCTGATGGCATCTTCCACAGATCTGTTAGACTGGTAAGCAAACTGGTAGGGATATTTTCATATTTCTCAATATAAAAAGTTCCTTATTTTCAACTGAACTCAAAGATAATGAATTTCCCCTTGGGGATCAATAAAGTATCTATCTATCTATCTATCTATCTATCTATCTATCTATCTATAGGCTATTTGGAGTATTTTCTTTTTGTTATGCCCTTTAATGTGTGCACTTCTGCTGTAGCATTTATTTCAGTTTATATCAGCTATATTTCTGAAGAATACATTGTTTTGCCTCAGGTCTGCTGCACATCTTTTGAAATTTGATTTGAAATAATCAAATAGACATAGGCTATGTCTTAAAGTTAAATTAATAACTTGCTTTGCTTTCATTTGAATCCCAATCAAGATAAACTGGTATAAATGCTTTATATTGCTATTATGGACTTCTGGAAAGTTCAGAAATGCAAAATAATAGAATTTTAATCATGTGATAAAATATGTGATTAATCACGATTAACTATAGAAATTCAGTGATTAATCACAATAAAAAAAATGAATCGCTTGACAGCCCTACTAAAGACGTTTTCATTTTCAACGCCACATATAGGCCTACAACTAACAGGCATTAGGATGAACAGAAAGAGGGCGCTTGAGACGCACAAGTCAGCAATATGTGATGATTGGCGTGAAGTTTCGTGCACAATGACAAACAGGAGTGCAACATCCTCGAAAAACAATAAGCAGAGTGGACTGCCATAACATCAATGAAAAACATTACTGCAGGCTTCAACATGGCTGTGTTTATTAGAAGTGTCAAAAAAAATGCCTACGTAGGCGATTGCCCTGAAAAGAGATTGAAAATAAAACTTAAAATTCACTAAAGGACTAGCCTACCTTGAACGTGAAGTTCGGCTCAGATAAACACGCAGGGCCGCTACATTCTCCAAATCAGACAAAGGACTAGAAACATCTGGTGCAGTCTACAACAGGGCGGCATTTATGATTTAGGCTATTCAAAAATCTCCAAAACTATTTTACGTAATGATTCAATCCAATATAGACAACTATTCAAAAATAAAACTTTAAGTGGACTTACTTGAGAACAGGCCATGTGTTTTTTTTTTTAATTGAACGTAACCGACACTTAGGCTAGGCAGGCGTATAATGAAACGTGCAAATAAGACCAGCTGTGCAAGGTGTGGGTATTTTGTACTTCCAATCTTCCACCACAAAAGCGGGTTGCTGTCAGCTGGCAATGGTGGCTCCTTTTCATAAGTCATCATCTGCTGTAAAAGGTCGCTTTCAACATCATTCGCTCTTTCGTAGCCTCTTGTGTAGATGACTCCAAACAGATACCCCATTGCTGTTAAGGCCGTCATTTCCCTGCTTGATTCCGAGCTGCATGGCTCCACGGGTTCGTCATTGTCGCCAGACTGCAGTGCCAATTCCTCTCTAATGTTTGTATGCACTTGTTGCTTCTGTTCCTCAGATAAATTAATTAAAAGATGAAACCAAGGATCCAAGCAGCTTTATTCAAAAGCATAAATGTCGCTTCCTTTTTGGGATCATAGAATTTGCTAAAATTTGCCTCGATTTTAGATAGATAGATAGATAGATAGATAGATAGATAGATAGATACTTTATTGATCCCCAAGGGGAAATTCAAGGCAACATTTTAGTGACCATTTCCCTCAAGCACTCTGACCTGTTTTTTTTTTTTAACTTGAGACAAAAAAGTACATGTTGCGGAAGCAGCACAGCTGAGGATGTAGGGTATCTGCATGTGGACAATGCTTGGGAGGCGATTTTGAAAAGTTTTGTGTCTCTCCCACCTGTTCAACCAGGCACCACTCAGATGTGGTTAGTTCTAGATTAGACATTTTTTTGGCAAATATCACGGCTGCCACTGCTGCTTGTTGCTCGGAGGTAGGGTTGGGTATCGTTTGGGTTTTATCCGATACCGGTGCTAAATCAATACTTTTAAAACGGTACCGTGCCAAAACAGGGCCTGAACCAGTACTTTGTTGAATGCATGAATTGCTTTTTTTGATTGAAAAGACAAATTTGAACATGAAATTGAACTATATTTAGTTTATTATCAATACTGTATCTGTAGTTTCATTTCTTCTAGGCATAATTTCTAATTGCAGATGGCTTGCCATAACTTTAAATATTAAAATGGCTTCCATGGATGCACACACAATGGGAAGTAGCCTAATCAATCTTTCCTCTGCTTTTAAGTTTATCCAGTGCAGATGGCTTGCCATATCTTTAAATGTTAAAATGCCTTGCCTTGGAACTGCCAGGTCATGGACAACACAATTGCAAGTAGGCCTAGTCTTATGTATGGAGTCAGCTTTCAAGTAAATCCAATGTGTCCTCAAATGCCTCAATAAATTATGTCTTCCCCCTTAAAACACAATCATTCTTTTGAACATGTTACATATGCCAGTGTTGAAGTATTTTGATTCCCAGCGCAAGTAGGCATTTTTAAAGCAACTAGGCTATGCGCAAAACATTAGGCTACCTCCCGTCAGAGAAGCTGCGTGCGGTGATGGTGCCGTAGCCTCTTTGACAGCTCAGGAATATCAATGCAGCAGAGGAATGTTTGTCACCTACATATTTATGTTTTTACAAGTAAACTTTTTAGCATGAGCTTCAAATTCATTGTGATGCTATATGGGCTCATATTATTAGGGGTTATCACGTCTTTAATGTCGCCATTGATCACCGTTGTCCTCCCATTTTTTGGCAAAACACCAGCAGCAGCCAATTGAAACTAGGCGCGTAAAATTGGTGGAAATGTTCTTTTTAGCTTTTGCAACGCCAATTCTTTATTTTGCTTTTTCTGCTTGGTTGTGAGTTTTGTTGAATCTATCTTTTTTACTTGTTTAATTCGTTTAAAATTAAAAGTGTATATATTTGGTTAAAATTGATTCCCTATTTTCGTTTTTGAAACTTGTGTTGGTTGGTCCAATCGATTGTGCAATCGGTTTTCGAATGTAAAATGACAGCCCTAGTCTTCATACAGATTAATTTAAAAAATGTTGCAAAGATACTGCATCAATCGGTAGTGTTTTTCATTAGGCTACTAGGCTATTTGTTTTGTCTTACTCTTTGGCTATTCATTCATTTATTCATCATCTAATAGACGGGTTTCCCATTTACCAACAAAACTAGATGGGCGCGCAGCCGTGGGCCAGAAGGCGCTTGGTGGCCGTCCACAACGTTATAAACTTAACCTAATAGTTGGCTGCTGTAAGCTACAATCGGAATTTTTTGTATGTTCCCTGTTGTCTCAATGATAATAACATCTCATTTCAGATTATATTTCAGAGGTTGTCCTTCATTTGCATTATTAATATAACATCGTATTTTGTCATTTTTGGCGAAGACATGCATTCCGGATATTGAACATATTGATCATTCTCTCATGATTTCGAATTGGTGCAGTTTTCAGCACAAAAAATAATTTTATTCTTTTCATGGAGATCACTGCTCCAGACACCACTGTTGACAAATTCCTGCCCCCAGAACATCAGATTCAGACTCAACAGCACATTCTTCTTTTATCATCCTAAACACCAGAGTTGTCTTTTCCTGTATTCCAAATAAGTGTTATGACCCTGGTACCTACTGCACTGACAACAAAGCCAAGGCCTTAATGGCAGAGTGCTTACCTGCTTTAGTGGATTCTTGCAGTGCAAACACTGCCTCCCTTGACACTCAAACAATTTAAATAGTGCTCTGGCTACAGTGATGGACCCATCAACAACGCAGAGACGCAACCAAACAAAACATCAGCTCCAAGGCTCTCAGACGGCACTTGTGCGCTCAAAAAGACTAGTAGAACGCTTACGCACAAGTGGCATCTGACAAAGCGGGAGACTGGCCATCTGGCATGGGCTGAGTGTTCATACTTTCAAGACATACTTTCTCAGCTGCTAGAATGGCTTATTCCTCAAACTTGCATTAGCAACGAAATGGCTTAGCTTGTTGACAACTGCCATAAATGCCTTGCTTGCCATGGCTTGCACCTTTCCCCTGGACAGGGTACATGTAGATTTGTTTACAAAGCGGCAGAAGATAATCTCAAAGAGCCATGTCGACTGACAATATTACACAATTTCCTATAAATAGTAGGCTATTGTACAATTGCCATAATAAAGTAATTCATTGGGGATTCTTGGGGTCGGGGAGAGCAAAGTTGCAAGGCGGGTTCTGCATAGACGAGTAAACTATAGCCGGGAAGGCACACCATTCTCCCTATTACCATCAAAATGACTTCAAAACTGTTATATTAAGGTGAAAAAAACTTGCATAGAACGCCTTTAACTTGTATACACACACTAATATTAGTGTTAATTTCGTCAGACGAGAAGAGACAAAATATGTTGATATGCTGGCATCTCTACATTGGCTGCCTGTTAAAAGTCGCATTGACTTCAAAATATTACTTCTAACGTACAAAGCCATTAATGGCCAGGCACCAGAATATATTAAAGATCTCCTAGTCCCATATAACCCGCCCAGACCGCTACGATCACAGAATACTGGCCTTCTTGTAATTCCAAGAATCTCAAAAACGACAGTAGGTGGCAGAGCTTTCAGCTATCGCGCACCCCTCCTCTGGAATAATCTCCCTTTCTCAATTCGATTAGCAGACACCCTTCCTATTTTTAAGTCTAGACTTAAAACATACCTCTTTACTGCCTCCCATAGTTATGTATGGTGCGGTGTGGAACTTCACCCATCTCGGGGATTTTGGAATGGACCACCCTGCTGAGTCCTCGTGTGACTGGCACCCCATTGTCACGGTCACTGACCATACCTGCGCTGGTGTCGACTACCCCTCACCATGCCTTAGTTATGCTGCTATAGCATAGTGCTGTCATGGACTTCTCATGTGCCACGCCGTACCCCCCCCCCCCTCCCTTGCCTATTCCTGGACAATTCCGACGCCGGACTATTATACTTTCTCTCACTAAATCATGATTAATGCTTTATCATGCCAGATACGTAATCATCCCACCTCTTGTAACTTTCACCTCAGGTGCTTTAAACACCATGTCCTATTCTCCACACCTTACTGTCATATGCATTTGTCATTGTTTACAGACCTTACTGTCCGTATTGACCCTAGGCAGATGGGTCAGGCCCTTGAGTCGTGGATCTGCTCGAGGTTTCTTCCTATATGTATCTCCAATTCTAGGGAGTTTTTCCTCGCCCCTGTTACCCATGGGCCTTCCTTCTTTCTTTCTTACTTTTCTTTTCTCCCTCTTTTCTTTTTCTCTGATTGCCTACATTCTGTAAAGCGCCATGATACATGTGTAATGTTTTGGCACTATATAAGCACAATAAATTTAAATTGAATTGAAAATTGATGTCAACAAGCTTTTTATCCATGACTTAGACGAGACGATGACAAGACTGCACCAATGTCCTGAAACACTGACTAAGACTAACATGCTTATTGTTGATAAAAAAAAGACTAAAATGTTTTGCATGAAAATAAAAGATAAAAGATGAAAGATAAAATCTCTTCATTTTCGTCTACAAAATGAGAAGACAGAATAGTTGTCACGCTTTCAAAATATTCTGAATGAGTTCATGCGCAGCAGCTTTCCTGTAGGCTAGACTACGCGCTGTTGCTGCAACCCTGTGGCTGCAACATGAAACTACATGGAGCAAGAACACCAGAGATTTCTGCCAGAGTTATTAGCAAGCTAACTACCTACGTATTATGCCACAATGCGACATAAGTTGCAGCTTCTCTGATACATAAATTAACATCCTCCAGAATATCCATACGAAAATCTTCAGCAAGTAATGTCAACTATTTAACTAGTAACAATGATGATGCAAAGTTCGCTAGCAAGTAAGCTAATGAAGCTAATATGGAAAGTTTGAGGAATGTGTGGAGTTTGGGCGCATATCACCATCTAGCAGGGCTCCAGAGTGCGACCAATTTGGTCGCATATGCGACCTAATTTTTCAAAAGTGTGACTAAAAAAAATCGGAGGTCGCACCGGTGCGACCAGCTATTCGTGAGAGGAAAAAGCTATTCATTAGCCACAGCCATTTCATTCCATCTGGATACTTACCATTCATGCTATTCATGCCTTATCATGCCTTATCTGCCTATCATGTATTATGTGTTGTATGTTGTATCATGCTGAATATGTCATGTTTTATCAGGTAATGGTATTCTAAAAAGATTTCTTTCAGCCCAGGTTGAATTATTTAAGGCTGCCACAGATAGTACGGAATGAGCTTGGACCCAATGCAACAACAGCTTCAGGGAGACCCATGCAGCAACTGCTCCGCTGAGCTCCTGCAACCCTGCTACAACAGCTCCGCCGAGCCCCAAGACCCATGCAGCAAAAGCTACACCGAGCTCCAGGACCAATGCAACGACTGCTTCGCTGAGCCTCAAGAACCATGCAGCAACAACTAATCTGAGCCCCAAGACCCATGCAACGACTGCTTCGCTGAGCTCCAAGAACCACACAGCAACTGCTCTGCTGAGCTCCTGCAACCCTGCTACAACAGCTCCGCCGAGCCCCAAGACCCATGCAGCAAAAGCTACACCGAGCTCCAGGACCAATGCAACGACTGCTTCGCTCAGCCCCAAGAACCATGCAGCAACAACTACTCTGAGCCCCAAGACCCATGCAACGACTGCTTTACTGAAGCCCCAAGAACCACGCAGCAACAACTACGTTGAGCTCCAGGACCCATGCAACAGCAGCTACACTGAGCCCCAAGACCCATGCAATGACTGCTTTGCTCAGCCCCAAGAGCCATGCAGCAACAGCTACGCTGAGCTCCAGGACCCATGCAACGTCGACTCCACCAAGCCCCGAGAACCATGCAACAGCAGCTACGCTGAGCCCCGACCCATGAAACGATGGCTTCGCTGAGCCCCAGAACCATGCAGCAAATACACCGAGCTCCACGACCCATACAGCAGCAGCTACACCAAGGCCCAAGATCCGTGCAATGACTGCTCTGCCGAGCCCAAAGCCCCATGCAGCAACAGCTTCACCGAGCCCCAGGACCCAGGCAACGACGGCTCCACCAAGCCACAGGACCCAGGCAACGACGGCTCCAACTAGCCCCAGGAACCATGCAGAAGCAGCTCTGCTGAGCCCATAGGACCTTTAGGAACAGCTCCGCCAAGGTTCAGGGCCCATCTAATGACTGCTCCGCTCAGGGCTCGAAATTAACAACGTCCCAAGGTAATTCATCTGTTGATTTTCTTTAATGATAAATCACAAAAGTCGGAAGTGGCAAAGTGTTGCTTCGAGATGCATCGATAATCGGTTCAGAATTTAAACGTTGGCCTCTAAATCGGAATTGAATCGAATCGTGAAGTGCCAATAGATTCCCACCCCTATTACTTACTACTTGCAAATGTTTGAAAATACCTGATAATTTCTGAGCCTCTGCTGTTGTTGCTGAAGCTCATCATTTCTGTGTTCTAGGTGTTCTTGCTTCTTTTTTAAAAGATCACACTGCAGAATCATCTCAGAAAGAAAATGACCCTAGAAACGAGAAAAAAAAATATATATATATATATATATATTATATACACACACATACACAGTGAAGTACAAAATTATTCATATCCCTGGCAAATATTTATTTAATGTTGATTTTCTTTTGACCAATATGTTTGTTCTGACTCAAAATGACACTGCCACAAGCCAAAAGGTTTAAGGACAATGTGGTAGAAACATTGAATCAAAAAAATAAGTGTTTTTATCTTTTTTAACATTTATTATGAAAAATGGCATGTCCAAAATTATTTATAACCTTTTTAAACAATCACTGAAAAAATCTTGCTATGTTACGGGGACGCTGGCGAGACACGCCGCTCCGTCTGGCATCATGTTTTTGTTTGTTTTTATGTAATGTTCGCAATTTTATGTAATGTCATGTTCATTTTTTTGTATTGATCTGTGTAGTTGAATGTATTCTCTCTTTATTTACGTTATTTTTTATAATTTTTGTGTTATTCTTAGTCCCTTTTAACGTTACTGCTTCCAAGTCGGCTGATGTGGTTAACGTTGGTCCATTGGGAGCTTGCTATGGCTAACGTTAGCTTTTGCCCTGGACTGACATCCTTCCATCCATCCATCCATCCGTGAGCGGTGCTGCACTTCACTGTCTGGTCAAGGAGATTTCTCGGGACACCTGGACCTAGATGCTACTCTGCGAAAGATCTACCGCGGCCGTAGAGCTGCTGTGGACCTGCGAGCTGCCATCTGCCTTGCCTGGAGTCTGGATTGTGCAGACTAGCTTCTAGCTGCTAACGTTTGAAACTACGTTAAAGTACTGCAATCTCTCGGAGCATCAAACTGTCACTGTTACAAGTCTACCGAGTTGCTGATCTGCAAGGTCGCCCACGACTTCAGACGGTTATGCCAGAGAGGGTTAAAGCGGAGCATCAAGGATCTTTGGTTATGCTTCCAGTGATCTAGACTGCAGTCTAACTATTTACAAGTAGGGCCTGTTAACGTTAAATCCTCCGGGTTGATCTGAAGACACAGCTGTAGCTATGCCATATCATTGCCATTGGACTGAGCATCAAACTGTCACTGTTACAAGTCTACCGAGTTGCTGATCTTCAAGGTCGCCCACGACTTCAGACGGTTATGCCAGAGAGGGTTAAAGCGGAGCATCAAGGATCTTTGGTTATGCTTCCAGTGATCTAGACTGCAGTCTAATTATTTACAAGTAGGGCCTGTTAACGTTAAATCCTCCGGGTTGATCTGAAGACACAGCTGTAGCTATGCCATATCATTGCCATTGGACTGAGTCGGACAGTCGGACAAGTTAACACAGGCTTTTCTTTATTTTAATTTCTTATTTATTTATTTTATTACTTGTTAATTTGTTTGTTGTCTGTCTTGTATGTCTACCGTTAGGTGTCTCGGGTACGGTGCTGATTACGCCGCTCCATCAGGCATCTTTTGTCTTGTGCGTCATTGTTATTTTGTAAATTTGTTTGTTTGTCTTGATGTCACGGGAACGCTGGCGACCTACGCCGCTCCGTCTGGCATCTTTTATCTTACGCGTAAATGTCTAGTGTGTAAAGTGACCTTGGGTGCTTTGAAAGGCGCTATGTAACAAATAAAATGTATTACTATTATTATTATTACAGTGCATGAAAATGCACTGTACTGCTCTTCCTAGGCAACTTATTATTATTATTATTATTCCGCTTACCACTTTTTCCGTACGCAATTTATCTTGAACAGTTTAACTTAGAAACTTCATTCAAACTTTGTAACGTAGGTCTTCAAACAGATCGGGTTGGTATGTCTTTTCAACTTTGAAACTTTTATACTTTTTAAACTATTAAAGAAAAACTTTTTAAAAATCCCCATAGACTTAAAGGAGAATTCCGGTGTGATATTGACCTAAAGTGTGTTGAAACATGATACCGAGTGTGAACGTATGTCTCATAGCCCATCTCGGCTTGTCCCCTGCACTTCAAAATCTGGCTAGCTAGTTAGCCGATGCTACCAACAGCTTTTTCAATGGTGGTGCTTCGGCATCGGGCTAGCCATGCAAATAAATCACTGTTTTACACCATTTACGAGGCTCAATGTATCTCCACACTTCATTGGTAGACTTCCGAGGGCCCTGACATTTAAAACGAGACATTGAGAACTTTGAAAAAGCACTGGTAGTTTACTTACAAGACGATTTATACAGACAGTATCTTCACGAAGTTTAGCGTTTGCAGCCATCTTGAATTTAGTCACGATAAGTCGAGCGACTAGTACGAATGAACGAATGATTCCAAAAATAATTCCGTGAAAATGCATGGATTCCAGTTGCTGCTACTGGAAGAAACGTTAGTTAAGTTAGCTAAGTAGCATGGTTAACATAGTTAGCATTGCTAACATAGTTAGCATGTTTATCAAAACTGCTAGAAAACGTTAGCTAAGTAGCATGGTTGGCATGTTAGCATTGCTATAAAACATTAGCTAAGTAACATGGTTAGCATAGTTAAAAATCTTAGCATAACTGCTAGCAAACATTAGAGCCATTCCAACTTTCAGTTATCGTCAAATATCTACCTATACACAGCCATTAAACTATTTGAATATCAACATTCATTAAACTTCCAGTCTGTCAACAACTTTTAAACTTTTTACCTTCAACTTTTAAACAGTCTACTTTTAAACTATCATTAAACTATCTATTAAACTAGCTGTCTATCAACAACTTTTAAACTATCTACATTCAGCTTTTAAACTTTTAAACTATCAACTTTTATTAAGCTATGCAACCACCATGTCTATCCTAGCATCACCGTAGTAACCATCTCTGTATTATCTGTTTTAACTATACATGATATTTTACATCACAACTTTAGCATTTTCATGCACTGGTAATTCCTTGGAATTGCATTTCTAGTTATTATTATTATCTTTATTTGCCATCACAGCTCTCAAAATGGTTTATATAATACCTACCAAGCCTCTTCATGTTTCCACAATGATTTTAGACCTCACCGTTTAGCAGCAATCTGGGTTTTGAGGCAGGAACAATTATTTTTCCTCACTCTGGCCTTGTGCTCACTTTTTTTATGGATAGAGGTCTGCACTATGGCTGAGCCACTCTAAAATGTTGATATCGTTCTCTGTTAACCATTGCTTGCCTTGTTTGGCTGTATGTTTTGGATCATTGTGTGGTTTAATGGTCAAATGTCGCCTATTTGGGCAGGTCTCTCGGCACACTGCCTGATCTTTTCCTCCTAAATCTTAATGTAGCCTTTTGTTTAGTGTTACCGTTTACTTTGAGAAAGTCACCAAGTCCCCCTGATTAAAAAACATCCCAAAATAATATTTTTCTCACCCCCACAATTGAAATAGACATGGCGTCATTTGGGTTTAATGCTTCCTTTTTTAATGCCAATCTCAGACCATGTCCCTGGGTCAAAAATCCAGCGAAAGCTAAATTCTTTGTCCAGGTGTCAAATGGGAGGGAGGTGTAGACTCATTTAATGGAAAGTATTCGTTTCAGTGAGGCACATTACATCTATATGATTGTCAGTAATAATTTCATTAACCAAGGCAGTTTTATTTGACAGTGATCGGATATTAAGCAAGTGTAAGTTGTTTTTTTGGAGGAGTTTCCTTAACCAAAGATGTTTTTATCATAATAAGATTGCTACAGTATGATTAATTCCCCTAGTGGGTTGAGCACAAGTTTACAGTCCAGTATGTCTGGGTGACTGTAGGATGGCAGAGATCTGTGTAAGACATTATCTCTATGCTTCCTGGACTAAATGCTATGTTGCCTAATCATATTCAAAATATCAACAGAAAACAGAAAGGCCTTTCCTACACCAGAATACATCACTCATGAATAATACAGTTACGTACAGCTCATAAGCTTCCAACATTCTGACAATCATAAAGTTTGGAGTTCAATTTGCAGTGATATTTTTAGCATGGTCAATTGTTTTTTTTTTTTTTTTTTAAAGGGGGGGGGGGGGGTGTAAAGACAATCATGATGTGGTCAGGGGTGTTTGTTGACAAAAGGTTGAGAACCACTGATCTATTAGATCGATAAGCAAATTGCAGTGGGTCAATAGTGTTGGGGATGGAGGAGTAGATGATGCTTTTCAAAAGCATCATCTATGAAGTCTCTCAAAAACCTTCATCATTAATAAGTCTCTCAAAAACCTTCATCATCACAGTGTATAGGTCGATGGTCAAAAAACTGCCAAAAAAAGCTCACCGAAAAAGAAGAAGGGTTCACTGGCCTGTTCTTCTTCAGTGAGTTTTTTTTAGCAGTTTGCAAACGGAGTGCATTACCACCACCATCTGCTGGACTGAGGTGTAATGGCAAGTGTACCACTCAGCCTCGTAATGGCCACCGGGTGAATAAGGCAAAATGTTGACGATTTTTGTAGAGCCACAGCATATTCTATGTTATAGCTATGGACACA
The DNA here is from genome assembly GCF_017589495.1 of Alosa alosa. Classification (NCBI taxonomy): domain Eukaryota; kingdom Metazoa; phylum Chordata; class Actinopteri; order Clupeiformes; family Clupeidae; genus Alosa; species Alosa alosa. The sequence goes on along the minus strand of NC_063206.1, from coordinate 31,351,898 downwards.
TACTATGGCTCGTTTGAAAGGTGAGACTTTAAGCTCTCAGTAGGTACAAACCGTTTATTTCTACATGCCTCTGTTCCTGGGAAATCCCAAGCTAAACAGTGACTAGTTTTCATCAAAATCCCTGTTTTTTTTTTCTAGAAATGGAGATATAGCGTCTTTCAGGAAATATGAACTGTTGCCTGGACCGTGTTATACAAACAGCCAAGTTTTAGCCTATTTAATATTTGCCACTCTATTCACTCTAGATCCTGAACAGAGAAGCATAACTGAAGAAGCAGTAATAAAGCCAATTTATGTAGCCCTATTTGTATAATTATTTGCACAGCACTGTCAAAGCATTCAGTGAAAAGAGTAGGCTACCCAATATATTGCAGACGCGCACCCGAACAGCAGTCGTTTTGGATGCGTATAGCCTAGTTTCAAGCAAAATATACTTAATGTAAATGTGGCAGGGTAAGCAGGTCCTGCTCTCTGCTGTCTGTCTCTCACGGATTACCATGATTGACAGACCCGCCCAGTCATAAGCCTTTCACTGATATATTTGCAGGCAGGTGCTTCCCGTGAGAGCGCTCCTGCCTTTTCCCCTTCCGGGGACCTGATCATGGTGTTGTCGGCGAAATGCACTGGTTTGGCTGACTGGTTGGCTTTCTGATGGGCTGCTGTACAGCTAAGTGGTGCCAGCTCATCGCTGTTTTGCGCTAAGGAGTTGCGGCTACTGGGTGACGTGATTTGTTCAGTTTGGAACAGGGCTGGTCCCTCGTTAGGATTTTATTCTGTGCGGCTTGAAGGTAACCTCCTTCATTCTGATGCTTGCCTACTCACAGTTTTTATAATAGTTATATGGAGTAACTATAACATTTGTATTTTTGTAGAGACGGCACATTTGATCGTTCAAGAAGATTGGCCACCTGGTACATTGCCTGCCGTCACCAACGGGCTGCTGTTTTGTCTCTGGATGTTTACTTTCTTTTGTGCAACAATTGTAATGTTTCAATTGTAATGAAACAATTGTTTCCCTGGTTTCACCTGGTGTGTCTGACGTGAATTTTCGTCACGTTGCAGTGCGAGTGCGAGTTGTGTTGAAGTGTCATAACTTGTTTGCAGTGCAGTGTAAATTGTGTGTGTGGACGATAGCTCTCTCCCTCTCTCTGCTGTTTCACCAGTGATCAAACCCCTGTCCTGTCTATTATTTTATGTCAAATCCTGTAGCTCCATTTTTAAATATATTTTCTAAAAACCTCTCTGCCCTGCATGTGTCGAACCTGTGTTGCCAATTAGCAAGGTTTGTGTGAATTGGTGACGTGTTATTTCCTAGTGGTGACAAATAACCTAGGTGGCATAGTCAGCTACAACTTTCCCCTCTTGAATCTGCCACATAAACATCTCAAAAATGTCAGGTGCACCCAAATAACGTGCTGTTGTACCTAAATTAAAAACTGTTTCAGCTGGGAGCCACCAACCCCAGTGCTGGAGCCTACCACCCCCCTCATATGAGGCTGACTTTTGCGCTTCAGAAGACGTGCTAAAAACACCGCCACTCCCCTCCCTATAATCCACTGAATCAATGACAGCTTATTTCCATGAAAGTAGCCAGCCAAGAGCAGCTTCACACATCAGATCAGGTTGTGGGCCATTGTGGGATAAAACAGCAACCTTGTTTTTGCAGCCTGTAGGCTAATGGTTAATAGGCAAATGGTAGGCCTACATGTAGGCTACATGTACTTTTTTATACAATAGGCCTATTGAAAGTAATACGCTTAAGACAGTCCCTGTACCAAGTTTTGTTTTGATAAATGAAAGTGCTTAGATATGAGCTAACTTCCTGTAACTCTAGCACCCCCTAGTGGTCAAAGGTCACCAAATGTATTGTGTGTCCTCAGGATGGGGACCCAAGTCAATATACCCAGTTTGGTTTGTATGTGTGAAAGTGTTGCTGAGATTTGTGAGCCTACTTCCTGTGATTATACTTCAGAAGTGGAAAAAGTGAAAGACATACAGTTGTGCTCAAAAAAATAGCAGTGCCTTTAGAAAAATGAGTAAATGTCAAAATTCTTCAAACAAATTGTACTTTCATGAACACAGATGCATTGGGGACACAGTACATTCTATTCCAAAGCAAAACAATTGGGCAAAATCATCAAAACTTAAATAATAATAACGATATTTCATAGAAAGTCAGAAATGCCATGTTCAAAGAAATAGCAGCGTTGCCATCTTTCCTTGGAAACTCAAAAATGTACTGTACAAACTAAGAAATTCTTGATAAGTGAACTTGGCTGAGTATCCTAAACTAATATTTTGTTGCAAAACCACGGTTTCTGATAACTGCTTCACATCTGTGGTGCATGGAGTCAACCAACTTCTGGCATCGTTCAACAGGTATTGCAGCCCAGGTTAATTGTACTGTATTCCACAATTCCTCTTTGTTTCTTGGTTTTGCCTCATGCACTGCACTTTTTATGTCAGCCCACAAGTTTTCTATGGGATTAAGGTCCGGGGATTGTGCTGGCCACTCCATCAGTTGAATCCTGTTCATATGGAACCATGCTTTTGCTCGCTTGCTGGTGTGTTTCGGGTCATTATCTTGTTGAAAGGTCCACCTCAAAGGCATTTCCTCTTCAGCATGACCTCTTCCAGTATGTCAGACGCCCTGCAAACACCGAATTCAAGCCACAGTACTCAGTGAAGGCAATTAAGCATGGTGGTGCAAGCATCATGAAATGGGGATGTTTCTCCTACTACGGTGTTGGTCCTATTTACCGCATACCAGGGATCATGGATCAGTTCGAGTACATCAGGATACTGGAAGAGGTCATGCTGCCATATGCTGAAGAGGAAATTTCTGAGCTTGGTGGCCTTATGCAGCTGTTGACGCCTGGTTGTTGTCTGGCAGACCCTGCAACGCCTCCTTGTATGAATACCCTGCTGAGATGTCTGTGTGTCACCAGTGATGGGAAGGGGCGAGCAGTGAGACAGACTGGGTTGTCAAGTGTTGGACGGCCACCACTTGAAGACCTCCTCGCAGTGTGGAATTCCTCCAGCAACTGACGTGCCAAGTTCTCCCTAAACCATGCATGTCATCTCTTGCCTGGTCAATTCACGGTGGATCACATTGCTGTTGAAAACAGCCACATCCAGCACATAAAAACACAGCTTCTTGTACCAGTTGAAGGACTTTCAAGCACAGTCAACAAAGGTGTTTATCTAAATTATCCAGATAGCCCATTTTCTTGTTATATTCCACCACACAGACTGGCTTCACCACTGCTTGTCCTGTGGCATAGTCCACTTTGCCCGTTGGTACCATGTCTCCGGAGTGCACAGTGGACAAAACATGCACATCACACCTATCATGGTATTTCACAGCCAGCATTTGTCCATTATTAAAAAATGCAGCATCACCTTTAGACATTTTTTTTTGGGAAATGTCTTTACTGTTGGCTCTAACAGTACCACAGGCACCAGTTGTACGCTGCAAAAGAAAATTAAAAAGGGCAGGGCTAGTGTACCAGTTATCCACATATAGAATGTGACCCTTATCAAGAAAAGGCTCCAGCAGTGTCAGAACTGACCCAAAACCCCCACACCCTCAGACATGGTGATATCTGTTGATTTCCCCGTGAACATATCCTGTCTTTACATCACACAACACAAACAGTTTGATACCAAATCAATGTTGTTTTGATGGAATGTACTGTTTGAAGGATAGCCGCCCTTTCCACTTCATCATCGTCAATACAAAGGTCTTGGTGGGGATAAAAAATCTGGCTGAAAGATGTGATAATTGGGGTCAAAACCGATCTAATTTTTTGGAGGGGGTTAGTTGAGGTCATGCTGGTGAAATGAAGAGCTCTAAGTAGCAAGAGGTAGTGGTCCTGAGAGAACACAGTGGCAAAGAATGGTGTGGATAGCAGGGGATTTGTGGTCCAGTAATCTCTGATGTTCTTTTTAACTAGACCCATGAGAACTAGCACAGCCAAAAAGAGGTACAATTCAGCTATCATGGTGTCCACCCACCTTGCCAGCTTTCCAACATAGTTTAACTTCTCCCTCAGTGTCTAGGCATAACTGTTGGTCTCTGTCATAATAGTAGCCACAGTGGAGGGAGTGATGAACATTTTAAAACACTCCACCTCCGTCGGATTGTCAGGTTGCTTCCTAATCCCTGACAAAGACCTGGCAAAGTTGATACTTTTGGACGAAAGTTTCCTTCCCTCCAGTTGACATCCCCGGTCTCCTCCGACGCCTCTTCCTCCAGAGCTGTCAAATTGTCCAGCAACTCCTCGTCAGATGAGTCACTTTCCTCAGGTGCAGGTTCAACACATCAGAGTAGTCATTGGATGTAAAAATGCCTTTTCAAATGTGCCATGACTAATCTAATATTATTTATGGTATACTGTATACTGTCTGTAAAATACTACGATGGTTTTCTGAATGAATGAAATTCGAGATTCCGGTCGCTGTAATGTTTTGCAATGACTGACATGGTGGATGCACTGCTATTACGCAAATAAAGTTGTGATTATAATGGGACAAGATAAAGATGTGCGCATTTTTTTGGCAAGTTTTTAATGTCATGAATGTAGTAAATGATATTCACTGAGCCGTGCGATACTCGAAGCTACACATAGCTTGTGAATAAACAAAGTTTGTTTCTAGCATTCCCTGTGCTTACATTTCACTGTAATTAGCCACCAGTGGCCATGAAATTTGACTTAACACTGAATAACATCATTTTTAATATAAGAAAATAATTTATTTTGCTAGTTTTATTGTGCTTGGTGTAATGACTGACATTCAGAAATATGGCAGTGAAGCTAGCAACCTCTGTAGCCTCTTGTAAGTAAACGTCTTCCCAATACTTTTGTCATGTATATTCCGACCACACAATCATAATATAAACTAGATCTGCAAAATGTGGACATAACAAAATGTGGCAAAGTGATTTTGCGAGAGACCTTTGACTTTGAGAATGTACAATGTCAGCCCATGTTAGCCATTGTTGTCAGCCCAAGTAGTAGCCCATTGTTAAGCAGCAATTGGAATACTTAGGTAGCAACATTCAAATACAAAAGTGTGACGGTACGCTTTTACGGATAGTTAGCGGCCGTCACACTTAGTGTGTCATTGGCTCATCAGCGTTCTAAGGGTGGCGCTTAGCGACAGGTCAATTCTTAAAGGAACATCTGTTACAGTATAACCTTCATACATGAAATAATACAGCGTTAGCGGATACATGAACACCAGACTTTTCTTTTGACACACTTAAATGGCTAGGTCGCTATTGACATTTCTCTAGTATTTTTGAGTTTAGCCTACACACGCTACCCTCCCATTTGTCATGACTAACTTAGCTGCCTCTCTCTGGCATATTCATATGGATGTCACTGTGAAAGTCAGTTTGAGTTTAGCTAGCACCAGCAACATATCGGTCATAGCAACAGAAAACTTTAATCCCTGATTTAGAATAACCCAAATGATGTATTTACAAACGTGACCTCATGCTGTACAATTCTTGAGAATGCAAGGACACAATATGACAAAAAATTATTTGAATATGCCAATTCCTTCTGATCTTACCTCCTGATGGAATTCATCCTCAAGGCATTTCAGTTGCTCTCTGTGTGTTTTAACCTGTTCAAAATATGTTGCAATGGCACTTTTTGCTGTTGGAAGAGTGAAAATATAGTGGTCTGTAAACTCAATACAGTAAATTATGGATGTGCTATCAGGTCAAACAAGATAAGGAGGCATCTTTCTTATTCTACTAATAAAGTTCTAGTGTGGGTATCATTCGTGCTCGGTTATCATTTGTACTAGAGACGTCACAATGGCCACATTCAACCACAGTGGAGAGCTGAATTCGGTGGGGTTAGAGGCGCAGCTGCTCAAGCAATGCCTGAGGTAGGCTAACATGTTAATGTTTTTATCTTTTGCAATGCCCTTGCCAGTTATTATATGTTGGGAAAACATTGTGAGGGCCGTGGGAAGTGAGTTTTGGTTGGGGGTGCTGTAGTGGAGGGGGGGTAGTTTGCCAGGAAAAATAGGCTTTATTGAAATGGTAAAAAAGTTATTGTATTTTTTTAAACGCCTTTCTCTGTTATTGGACAACAGCATACTGGCATTGCATGACACACAGCACAGGCATACATCACTGTCAAGAACATTATGGCTACACTACAGAAAAAATGTCGCAAACCACAGATTGATACTAACGCAAACAAAGTAACCGTCTGCTATCTGACGCTACACTAGTAAGGTAACAAAGTTGCTGTAGCCTTGCACCGAAATCGACGGTGAACACGTGAAATATAAAACTGTTGAACACCAACATTAATAAAACTTAATAATTATTGACGCTTCTGACATGGGTGTCAAAACAGGCTAAGGACCCTATCGCATGTTAGACAGAACACATTGACTCAAAACATATGCATAACAACCGAGGTGAAGTTAGTTTGATATTTGATATTTGATATTCGGATATTCGACAGATATAAAAAAAAAAAGAATTATGCGGCCGGTTTCACCCCGTGTTTGCAGACAATGCACAAACAGATGACCTGTCTACTTGCTCCCAGCCGACCTTAGGGACCGTCTAAAAAGTACCTTCTGAATTACCTTCATAGTCTTTTTTGTCAATAGCTTTGACATAATGTGACCTAGTGACTCCAAACCAATTCAAAATAGTTATCCTATATGCGACTCATCAGACACACCTCTTTTTACAGTCACTGTATGCACACTGTATTTTATATGAATATTTTACAGAAAAAACATTATTTCATATAAGAAACAGTCTCCTTTTTTTCAATACCTCCCAGGTCATGTGACCTAGTGACTCCAAACCAATGCAGAATAGTTATCCTATATGGGACTCATCGGGCACACCTCTTTTTATGATCACTGTATGCACACTGTATTTTATATGAATATTTTAAAGAAAATACATTATTTCATATAAGAAACACTCCTTTTTTTCAATACCTCCCAAGTCATGTGACCTAGTGACTCCAAACCAATGCAGAATAGTTATCCTATATGGGACTCATCAGACACATCTCTTTTTATAGCGACTGTATGCACGCTGTATTTTATATGAATTTTTTAAAGAAAATGCATTATTTCATATAAGAAACAGAATCCTTTTTTTCAATACCTCCAAAGCCATTTGACCTAAGGACTCCAAACCAATGCAGAATAGTTATCCTATATGGGACTCATCAGACACACCTCTTTTTATGGTCACTGTATGCACAGTGTATTTTATATTAATATTTTAAAGAAAATTCCTCGTTTCCTATAAGAAATGGTCTCCTTTTTCAATACCCCCCCCCCCCCCCAAAAGAAGTGACGTTGGGACACCAAACCAATGCAGAATATCCTTTATGGGACTAATCAGACACACTTTAAATTAATATAATTTTTGCACATACTATTTTATAGTACCCATTTGTTTCCTGTGTTTTCTCAATACCTTCCATATAATAGTAGATGCCAAATCATTTTTCATATTGAGGTGTGTCTGATAAGTACCCCATAGCAGAACAGTTCTGTATTGATCTGTGTTGTCTAGGACCCCTTATTTGGCAGCTATTGAGCAAAAAGCTGTTTTCCATAGGAAATAAATATGATTCTTAAAAAAAAATTAAATATAATAGTTCATGCAAAATATTATTTCACATTGACATGTGTCTGATTAGTATCACATAGCAGAACAGTTCTATGTTGATCTGTGATGTCTAGCGAGAAAAAAGCTTGCGAGGTATTGAAAAAAGGAGACCATTCATAATGGCAAAATACAGTGTGCATTCAGTGACTTTAAGAAGAGGTGTGTCTTATTAGTCCCACATAAGATAACTATTCTACATTGGTTTGGAGTCCCTAGGTCACATGACTTGGGAGGTATTGAAAAAACAGAAGACCATATGGGAAATAATGTATTTTCTTTAAAATATTCATATAAAATACAGCGTGTAAACAGTGACTAGAAAAAGAGGTGTGTCTGATGAGTCCCATATAGGATAACTATTCTGAATTTGTTTGGAGTCACTAGGTCACATGACCTGGGAGGTATTGAAAAAAGGAGACTGTTTCTTATATGAAATAATGTATTTTCTTTAAAATATTCATAAAAAATACAGTGTGCATACAGTGATCATAAAAAGAGGTGTGCCCGATGAGTCCCATATAGGATAACTATTCTGCATTGGTTTGGAGTCACTAGATCACATGACTTGGGAGGTATTGAAAAAAGAGGACCATTCATATAGGATATAATGTATTTTTTTTTACAAAATATTCATATAAAGTACAGTGACTATAAAAAGAGTTGTGTCTGAGGAGTCCCATATAGGATAAATATGCTGCATTGGTTTGGAGTCACTAGGTCACATGGCTTGGGAGGTATTGAAAAAAAGGAGACCATTTCTTATGGGAAATAAGGTATTTTCTTTAAAATATTCATATAAAATATTGTGTGCATATAGTGACTATAAAAAGAGGCGTGTCTGATGAGTCCCATATAGGATAACTATTCTGCATTGGTTTGGAGTCACTAGGTCACATGACCTGGGAGGTATTGAAAAAAATGAGACTGTTTCTAATATGAAAATGTATTTTCTTTAAAATATTCATAAAAAATACAGTGTGCATACAGTGATCATAAAAAGAGGTGTGCCCGATGAGTCCCATATAGGATAACTATTCTGCATTGGTTTGGAGTCACTAGATCACATGACTTGGGAGGTATTGAAAAAAGAGGACCATTCATATAGGAAATAATGTATTTTTTGTACAAAATATTCATATAAAATACAGTGTGCATACAGTGACTATAAAAAGAGGTGTGTCTGATGAGTCACATATAGGATAAATATTCTTATTTTTATCAAAAATAATAAATAAAAAGTTCTATGGAGATGTGCAAAAGTTGGAGAAAGTCAGATATGTGTGTGTGTGTGTGTGTGTGTGTGTGTGTGTGTGTGTGTGTGTGTGTGTGTGTGTGTGTGTGTTTTGACGTGTGATGAAATAAGAAAATAAATAAAAGGTCTGTAGCATATGGAGAGGGATGTAAAAGAGCTAAAAGTCTTGTAGGTGTGTGTATGGGGGGGTCAGAGTTTGGAAATGTTTGAGAGTGCTGAGGAGTGAATGTGTGCAAAGTCAGTATACTGTAGTGTGAGTTCAGAGTTGTTTACCAAATTAATTTAGCCTAAAACTGATTAGTTCCAGTCTTTGAAGTTGAATGAGTCTAGGCGTTGCTTGGCAACCACTCTGATAGAGGAAATATTTCTTGGTGAAACAATGAATGATTATCTATGAATAAACCATTCAATTTGTCGTTATTGTAACTTTATTTCTTATGACATTTTACTATGTGTATAGTAACCGTTTTAGAAAAGATTTTATAATCTTTTTTTATTAATTCATTTCAAACGTTCCAATATGGATAGCGCCGCGCAGCCTAGTTGGATCTCTCGCTATGTTCAAACATTCCCATGTGGATAGCGCCGCGCCGCCCAAACGTTCCAATGTGGATAGCGCCGCGCCACCCAGTTGGATCTCTCGCTATGGTCAAACGTTCCAATATGGATAGCGCTACGCCGCCCAGTTGGATCTCTCGCTATGTTCAGCTAGATGGGTGGTGTCCTGTTTTGCATAAACTTAGTTCGAACAGATAGCGCCGCGCTGCCCAATTGGGTCGCTAGCTCCGTCCAGCTGGATGGGTGGTGTCCTTTTTTGCTTAAGCTTTTGAATTGTTTGGCCTCCCATACACTTAAGATCTTCTAAAGTGTGATTCTTTTCTATGAAGTGTCTTGCTACCGGTGAAGTTATGTCATTCCTACGAATGGCTGATTTATGCTCACTCATAGCCGTGGGAAGTTGGGGTGCGGCAGCACGCGTATTTGTGTCATACCACTCACGATCAGAAAAAAAACAGAAGCTCTCCGTCCCCCTGTCTATTATTCTATTATGCACTTAAAATGTTACATTAGACCTCGGAGATCTAAACAAAAACAAAACAAATTAACAAAACAACTCGATAGCGCAGTTGTTGGATAGCGCGCGATGGTCTGTGGTTATGTTAGCGCAGATTGAATAGGTGGTGTCGGCCAACTCGATAGCGCAGTTGTAACATTGAACAGCGCGCGATGGTCTTAGGTTAGCGCAGCTTGACTCAATAGCGCAAAGTGCAACTGAATGGGTGGTGTCTGTGTTGGCCAGGCTTTTGATTTGTTTGGCTCGCCATATAAGTGCACTGGTATAGAACACGTACAGAAACCTCGCAGAGGAGGAGATATAGACAGAAAGCTTCTTCAGAGGGAGGCTTTCTGGATGTATCGCCAACGTTCTAGGTCACCAGATGGATTGAATGAAGACTTTGACTTATTGTCATTTCTGTGAAATTGTGTCATTCTGAGTATATCTTACATTTTGTTGTCTGCCATGTGTTTATCATTGTCTGAGTATATAAGATATGTGGTGTTGCGTTTTCTGAGTGTATACAATATGTTGTGTTGCACTTTGGAGACACCAAGCGCTCCGACTGATAAACGGCCGGTGAGGCCTGATGTGTCGGAGCGCCTGTTGACTTCATACGGAGCTAATGAGGACAGGTGTCACACTGACGAAGGCCATCAGGCCGAAACGTTTGTTTGTTAACCCCTGTTGCTGAATGGATTAAAAGCAAGAAAAGATTTTTGGAGTGCGATCATTCTGTGATTTTCAATGTTTTAAGAGGACCCTTTCACCATGGGAGCCGCCTAGCAACAGTGGTATATCAGTCAATGATTGGCTGGTTGCAACACAATATTAGATAAATTACACATAAACTGTTCTTTCCTGGAACCCAGGCATATGTTAGGTTGACATTACTTGATGCATGAATTGATATGAATTAAATATTTTTTATTGAGCTACTTCATTCACATAAGTAGGCCCATATTTGTTGAACTTCCAGCCTTGTAAACATGCAATAATTCTTAGGCCTAACTTATACGTTTCTATTTTGTATTTATATTTTCTACACACGCACACACAACACACACAGACACAGAGCCATTCCTCTCCTCTGTACTTGCACGCAAATCTGAACAAACTAGATTGTTGCAGCACAACATGTGGCCGAATGACAGTTCAGCTCGGCGTTCACTAGAGGTTAGCATCATCAACGCTGTAGCGCAAAATGAAGTTCAAAACGCATGAATGCAAATTAACTACTTTGTTTTTATCAAAAGTCAATCGCAGAGACAAACCTCTTTAAACAGGTAAACAGGTAAAAATATTTATATATGTGTGTATTATATATATATATGAAGGCTTTTTGCACACCTCTTTTGTTGGACAAGTGCGTTGGATAGGACCAAATGTCGCAGATCAGGAGGTTAGAAAGAATCCTGCACACTGACCATTTCGCAAGCAATTATTTATTTAGTTTTGGGTCTTAGACCGTCATCAGGTAAATTCACACATTCACCTCAACCATAACCTTAAATAGTTTGGTTGATTAACCCATCAGGTCCTACTCTAGAATGACGTCATTCATTTATAAAGTGGTATTCCCATCACGGCCTGCGAGTAGGAAAAGGCAGAAGCATAATTTAGTACATTTAAAAATAATGGGTAGTCAGACCAGTTGTGTTATAGGCTCATAGTCAATGTATTGATATTAGCTCAATATTTTTCTACACTTAATCAGAGAGGACACAGTCCATTCAAAAGTGGGCCATTACACTGGTTAATTAACATTGTGGCTATCCGTACAATGAACTGAGGAACACACGCACACACACACACACCTACTTCATCTTGCTGTGTAATCCCTGGAGGGACAAGCTTTCTATTAGTGCTGTCAGTTAAACGCATTATTAACGGTGTCAATTTTTTTAACGCGAGATTAACATTCTTTTTGGTTAAACAAACTTTGTAGTTTTTCACATGCTGTTGCAACAACTAGTAACGTTAGAACAACTACAACACCACACTGGATTTAGCTAGACCGGAAACTAAACAACACGCACTGACAAATAGAATGGAACGTTGTATGTGCTGCCACCTTTTAGGGAAAAGATGACTGATATAATGGAAACCTATGCTGCAAGTGGGGAGCAAAAAGGGCTTATACTTACTAAATCTTGAAACAAATAAAAGGCACAAAATAAAGTTGGTGTAAGAGTTATCTGTGTGTTTATGGGATTAATGTGACCATGTTCCTATGGTTTACTCTTTCTAGTTTACAGGAGTGTCACAAATGTATTGATAGGCACACTCAAACTGCCCGTGGCTGACTATAACTAAGTTCAGCAAGCTTAACTTTACATGTCATAACATCAACTAAACATAAGTCACACATTCATTCTATTACTTGTAATATGAACTTAGCCGATTTCCTACAACTAGGTGAGATAATTGGCTATGTTATACTGAAGTTCCACAGTTAGCTAGCTAGCAAGCTAACCGTTTTGCATGGGATATTATGGTAAGTGTACATGTACATGCTAAATTTGTTCTCAACATGGGGTATTGCAAACGAATTAGGTTGGTAATGTACATAGTTTCGACATGAGTAAGTTACATAAAAATAATTCTTCATAACTGCCGTGTTAGTAAAATGATTGAATGTCCTGTGAATTAAAAAATAGATGTAACGTCAACGTGTGATTACTAGCTGTCTTTCCCATTGGAATCAATAATATATTGTTAACTTGTTTTCCTCTAAAATGGGGCGTGATGCAGATTAAATGCATCTTTATGATGATGCGCCGTTAGTAGGCTAGGCATTTATTTCAGTTTAACAGCTAGATTTCTGAAGAATATATTGTGTTGCCTCAGGTCTGCTGCACATCTTTTGAAATTTGATTTGAAATAATAGACCTACGTCTTAAAGTTCAGTTAATAAAGTAACCTGCTTTGCTTTCATTTGAATCCCAATCAAGATACACAATAATTGCTTTATTGTTAATATGGACTCCTGGAAAGTTCAGAAATGCAAAATAATAGAATTTTAACCATATGATAAAATATGTGATTAATCGTGATTAACTATAGGAATTCAGCGATTAAAAATTGTAAACGTTTGACAGCACTACTTTCTATTTATTAATTATATTGCTTTATAGTAGTGGATTTTTAATTTAGTGAATGGTAAATGAGTGTTTTTGTTTTTTTATATATGACTGAGTGATCTGCACAAGCATTCCAATGCACCTGTACGTTGTACGAGCAAATGGCAAAAATAAATACTTTACTTGAGGAAAAACAAATAAAGAAAACATCAAATTAACCATAACATAATATTGAGATTAAATTCATCATTAAGGCCTTTTTGAATAGTAAATATTCAATATGCCTCGCGTCTTTTAAGTAGCAAGTCATGGTAATAATACGCAAGGTCATAATACGCATAAAACGTTTCATGGCGCATTGTTAATATGGACTCCTGGAAAGTTCAGAAATGCAAAATAATAGAATTTTAACCATATGATAAAATATGTGATTAATCGTGATTAACTATAGGAATTCAGCGATTAAAAATTGTAAACGTTTGACAGCACTACTTTCTATTTATTAATTATATTGCTTTATAGTAGTGGATTTTTAATTTAGTGAATGGTAAATGAGTGTTTTTGTTTTTTTATATATGACTGAGTGATCTGCACAAGCATTCCAATGCACCTGTACGTTGTACGAGCAAATGGCAAAAATAAATACTTTACTTGAGGAAAAACAAATAAAGAAAACATCAAATTAACCATAACATAATATTGAGATTAAATTCATCATTAAGGCCTTTTTGAATAGTAAATATTCAATATGCCTCGCGTCTTTTAAGTAGCAAGTCATGGTAATAATACGCAAGGTCATAATACGCATAAAACGTTTCATGGCGCCCAAAGTGACGGCTATTATAAATGACAAATAACGAAAGATTAGGCAGCGACCTAAGCAACACACTTATCCCGCCTTAACTACCGGTAGGCCTACGTTGTCCACAAATAATAAAAATCATAATTTCATAGCTCTTCTAGCTTTCATTGTAGAGCTATGCATGCAATTTTGCCAAACAGTATACGCCTAGAAGTATGCTTCTCTCTCGATCTCTCTTTCTCCCTCTCTCTCGCTCCATGGACACGCCCCTCAGCATTCACATTTAATGCAAATAAAACATTCCCAATCGTCAAAGCAAGGATGCATAGAAGATGACTAGCTAAATTACCAAATCCGGATAGAATCATTAGCACGCTGCGCAAATTTGTTTAAAACTCTTGCATTTAAAGGGGAAAATCCAGTGTTAAATGGGTTTTATGTTATGACCACAATAGAGTCATGGACAAGGGGTGACCCTATCCAGACCCAAAGAATTCCAAAGTTAGCCATTTTTTACTGATTCTTCCATAAACGCTAATAACGCTAGCAAACCGGGCATTGGCTCTTTGAGGGGGCCTAGTTGAGCAGCTGGCAGTTGATCAGTTTAATTACAGGGCATGAAAATGCACTGTTCTGTTATTCGAAGTCATCTTCTTATTATTACAGTGCATGAAAATGCACTGTTCTGCAGACATGGGGGGCTCGAGTCACATTTTTTAGGACTTGAGACTTGCTTGATCAACATGTATAAAAGACTTGACTTTGACTTGCTATTCATGACTTAAGACTTGAGACAAATGACTTGAAATGACTTGACATAGATATTAAGGAGTTAACTTTACGATTTTAGAAAATCTGCTTAGGTGCTGTTGCATGAGTCACTCAAGCGAACCGATCATTGTTACCAAGTGACGCGACAGACCAACAGCAAGTGCCAGATCAAATGAGACAGACTGAGGTAGGCTAACTTGCAAATATGGAAGGCTCTACGTTTATACCAAAACATAATAATGTTTGGCTTCACAGATGATGTATCTGACAACTCAAAGGAGAAATGAACAGCAGTTTGCAAGTGCGCAAATTAGCGACATAACCACCACCACGTTGATTTTCATCCGTCAGAAGTTAGTCGTGTTAGAAACCTAATGTCAAGTTTGAGGCATGTTAAGAGTTGGCTTTGAATCTATTATGCTTTTTAGTTAACGCCATATTAGGTTAAAATGTGTGAAATGGCAGGGTGAAACATGTTCTTGTCTAAGTTTAATCTTGATATGCTAGCGAAAACGTTGCCAATGTAACCTAAAGTAAGCGCCTTTCTTTCTCCCTCCCTCTTAAACACGTCCCTGTTCCATACGTTACAGCTTAGTAGTAACAACAGTAAGTAGGCCTAGCTAACTGCTAGCAATCAGCATAGAAAAGTAGCTTACTTCACGTTAGGCTTATGTATAATATGATATAGCATTGACGGCCCTAAACCCTCCTAGGGCAGCTGTGGCCTACTGGTTAGCGCTTCAGATTTATAACCGGAGGGTTGCCTGTTCGAACCCCGACCAGTAGACACGGCTGAAGTGCCCTTGAGCAAGGCACCTAACCCTTCACTGCTCCCCCAGCGCCGCTGTTGTTGCAGGCAGCTCACTGCGCCGGGATTAGTTTGTGCTTCACCTCTCACTGTGTGCTGAGTGTGTTTCACTAATTCACGGATTTGGATAAATGCAGAGACCAAATTTCCCTCACGGGATCAAAAGAGTATACTTATGCTTAAAACCCATTGTGCTGTCGCGCTTGTCAAAGTTTGGCAGTGACGTCGGTCTGATTGATTGATCAGTTCACTTTTTCAACATTATTGGGTCCCTGGAGATGTGATAGGTCAGGACAGGTGTAACTTGAACTGTTTGAATATATTTTCATGATTTGATGTAGCTTACCTAATATTTGAGGCATATTGAAACAATAATAGGCTATTTTATATTAGGTCTACTTGAAATACATTTATTTTTTATTCGTATACATTTCATCTTATTCTATAAAGCGTTCAGATGTATGCAGTGCCGGTTCAGACCTCCATGGGGCCCTAAGCAAAATCCTGCTAAGGGGCCCTCCTACTCTAAGCGCCAAAATGTAACCATTTTTTTATACACTCTAAAAAATGCTGGGTTATTTTCTCAACCCAAACGCTGAGTTAAAACTGTTGGGTCATTGTGTGGGGTTGTTTTTACTCATGTTGGGTTATTTTCTGTAACCCAGCTTGTTGGGTTGATAGTTTAGGACAGCGCCCCTCCTCTCCCCCACCTGACGTGAGCACACTACTCAGCACCAGGGTAACTTTAACACAGCTGCATAGTTATTTCAAAGATTGTTAAGGCGGAGCAAGATATTTCATCAGGAGCCACTTCCGGGAACCCGGATCGCACGAGGGGGGGGGTCAAAATCCCCCTTTATGCAGAGCAGAGGCAGCGACTGCTCCATTGAAGTCTATGGGCATAGCTCAGAATTTCACCACATATGCTAAGGTCTTGGTTCTATAGAGTTAGGAATGTGAATTTCGGGCACATTTTCATGATCCTCAAACCCTTCTGAACATTTCAGGTACATTTTAGCATTTTTGAGCAATCCAGTCTGGAGAAAATCAACCTTATATCAGGTGTGCGCCGGTTATTTCTGCCGCTACTGTTGGCGGTTGCAATTTACGCCACAATACGCCATCGACACGCCTCTTTATGCAGACAGGATTCGATCCCCATTTCGCGCCCATAGACATGAACTACGACGAAGTATCTTGCTCCGCCTTAACAATCTTTGGTTATTTGAGAGTTCGGGGGAAATCGTTATTCTTTCAACCGTCCATGCAGTCCAGCAGTTTTCAACATGTAGTGGAAATCGATTTTGGAAGGTATGTATCTGCTTTTAACTTTTTTATTATTATTATTCAGACGGATTTTAAAAGTAGCCTACACCCAGAGATACCTTCGTGATATGAATGG
The DNA here is from genome assembly GCF_017589495.1 of Alosa alosa. Lineage (NCBI taxonomy): Eukaryota > Metazoa > Chordata > Actinopteri > Clupeiformes > Clupeidae > Alosa > Alosa alosa. The sequence continues at coordinate 31,335,051 of NC_063206.1, read as the reverse complement.
ATATTCTGCCTGCCAATTTCGTTCAGCCTAAACAGGTTAAGAATTGTGACATTCAAGCCAGCTAACGTTAGCTAACATTAATTTACAGTCTTACAATTACTGCTCATGTTAATGTTAAATCTACACAAAGACAGACTCTTAAAAACATAGTTCTGTGTTGACTGGGTATGAACTGCTGAACAGAAACAAAACAAACTTTTACAAAGAACTAAAATTAGCATACCAACAGCTGGCTAGGTTAACGTTAGCAGACGGTTGGTATGCTAGCTTCTAGCTCTAACAAATGCTTCGTGTTAGTGCAGCATGTGTGTCAGCTAATGTATACAGTCGAAGTAGTCTCTTTACGTACGGTAAACATCATGCCAAACAACATATTAATTCATTCAGGGTAGCTTCATATTATAGCCATGTAACTTACTGGGTGGTTTTTGGTGGTAACATTAACGTTACAGACAACTTGAATTTAACTAACTGAATGTGTTAACATGAGCTAGCTAACGGTAGAACTATCACTGCCACTAACGTTAATAATACTGAACGTATGTTTGTCAGTCTGCTGTTAAACAACTCCATGAGGTGGTCATGGTTTCCGAGTGTGTTGCGCTAATATTTTGTCTTCGAATTTGTAATGTTTGTCAACATCATTCACTGATCATGGTTCGTGAAAGTCTTGATCTAAAGTTCTGTCAATAGCAGTGATTAATTTACTCTTTTTCTTTCTTTGATTGACAGGGCTGACCCCCAAATGGACCGTGGAATCTTGCTGTCTTCATGGAAGTAACTTATCACATGCTGATGCTGCTTTTAGAATAGGCTATCCATTCAAAAATAAAGTAAACTGTCAAATAAATAATAATGTCGAACTGTTTTATTTCATTGCATGGCTATTTGTTGCCCATTTTCTCTCAATGCAACCCAAATACTGGGTTTAGAAAACCCGACAACTGGTTATTTTAACTAGCAGTTCTGTTGATATAACCCAGTGGTTTGGGTTGAATCTATACCCAATGTACTGTGTGAATTTTACTCAACATTTATATAGTTATAACCCAGCACATTGGTTACCTTTACCCAGTCTATTGTGCCAATTTAACTAACGTTGTGTTGATATAACCCAGTGTTTTGGGTTAGAATCATACCCAATCTGCTGGGTTTAATAATGTACCCAGACCATTGGGTTAGGATAACTCAATGTGGTGTTGGTCCAATAGTTAACCAGCGGCTGGGTTATATTTGGGTTATTTTTAACCCAACATTTTTTAGAGTGTAGTATAGTATCATCTGACACATCAGTGCTCCCAATACGATCATCCCACCCCATTTTGAATGTCTATGAAAGTTACCAAATATAGTGTTTTTCCCTATAAAGGGTCTGGGCTGTTTGCTTTTGATGCTTGCTGTACATATCCCCTTGCAAAAAATAACTGCAGTTTTTTCAAAGTAGCCTACAGTCTAGATTTTCTGTCCAACAGCATTTTTTAAGTTTATAAAAGGTTTGAATGCCTGAAGACACACCATATATATGTGAGAGCAATCCCATATTTGTAACCACTTTACCTTTTGAAAAATCTTTAGGTATTTTTAATTTTTCTCTTATGTGAAGTATCAAAATATCATGTGGTGCGACTGTCCGACCATGACTGCTGTTTGGGAAACTTCTTTAAAATTACACTGAATCTATTCAAATGTGCGTTCTGCTCTATCTAGCATTTTTTCAAAAGTGTTTTGTAGCTCTGTAGAAAATGACACAGCATTTTTTTTTTTTTATGTCCATCCCATTATACAAACAAACTTTGTCCGAAGATGTCAACTTAATCAAATATCATCTGGTGCAACCATCAGGAAACTGCCATGTTGAGACTTTTATTTTAAAATTAATTCAAAGACCTTAAGTTGCATTCATAAACTAGTTTGCCAGGCACCCATTGGGGCAGCAAACAAGTTTGTAATTATCTCTTATATTTGGAAAAACATAGCTTAAATAACAGCGGTCAAGAAGTTGCCAAATTTGGACATCATGTGGTATGACCTCAACAATACAATGAATATTATTTTATATAATATTAATTTATTTGTTCAAATTTATTTTTTGATTAGAAATGAAATAGTGACCTTTTAGAGGAATCAAGTTTGTTATGAGTAGGTGGCCAATTTTGTGCCTGTAAATTTGATCTCAAGTTGAAAATGTCATGTGGTGCGACCAAACATCATGTGGTGCGACTATTACAAAATGCTTTTTTGTGTGGTTTTACATTTAATTTAGGATTTATATGCCTATGCAATTTATTTTAGTGTTATATGGAATCAATTTTTACATTCAGAGTACATTTTCAAAGATATCAGAAAAAAACGTTTACATTTACTCTTGGTACATTATAATGACAAAAATGTAAATAAAAATCATTTTACATGTAAGGTTACTTTGGTAAATGTACATTTATTAATCATTTATCCCTCCCACTGTGTTCTGTTCAGCAAGAAAGATATATTTCACTTATTATCAACATCATAAAAATAGGCTATCACTATGTATGTGGCGGTGAGGGGCATTAACACTGTAATATAGGATTTTGTTACCTTTTTTTTTGTTTTGTTTCACATTATTGTATTGTTTTTATTTGTTATATTATTAGTGATGATTGGGCAACATCATCAAATTTGTTTAATCATCTTTTTTTGTTTAAATTTGTTTGCTCTGAAAACTTCCCCATTTCATTTCTGTATCACTTTCTCTCTCTCTCTCACACACACACGTACACACAATCTCTCTCTCTCTCTCTCACACACACACACATACACACAGACACACACTCACTCTCTCTCTCTATCTGTTAAACACTAGGCCTATTACTCTCTTCATCGCTGTATCCATCACAATATATCTATCACGCTAACTATCCCACTAACACACTATCAATCACAGATCACTATCTATCACACTACCTATCTATCATACTATCTTTATCCATCATCTGTCTGTCTTCTAGCCTCCCCATGTAGTTAGCCTAACTTCTATGTCTCACTCTTTTACTCAAAAAAGCTTTCATTCTGCCATTGTTAGTCTGTCTGTCTGTCTATCTTTTAATTTCTTTATCTTTTATTATCTCTTCCTTTCCATCCAACCATGCACTTTTGTCTATCTTAATATCTTCTCCTGCCCCATCTCTTAAAATCATCTGCTAAATCCCATTCACTTTACATCCTGAATTTCTTCTGTTTATCCCCTCGATCACTCACACACTTTTACCTCCTTTTCTCCCTTAAGCTGTCTACACTTATCGGTTTCTTTCTATGTGTGTTTGTTTTCATCACCTTCTATATTTCAAATGCCCTCACAAAGCTTATCTTTTATACCTTTACCAATATATAGACATGTTCAACATCATTAGCAACTTAAAAATCTTTTACTTTGTGTAAAACTTTTATTTTTTTATTTAATTGTTGTTTTTTTTTTGTTTTGCAAGCACTATATTACCCTCATGAAATGAAAATATAACAGTTTATTAATCTCTCTACTCTACTATATTTTTAACAATATGAGATCCTTGAGTCATTTGGTGTGACCACTCATCATGTGGTGCAACCAATAATAGCAATAACTGTGTTAAATTCAAAATGAAAAATAAAATTTCTGTGGTTAAATTATTAATCAGTCATATAGTATGTTTAAATCAATGCTATTTTTCAGACTTTTCCATCAGTTTTATAAAACTTACAGGAAAAATAAGGGTTCTAAATATATTTTATAAGGTGACCATGACAGTATAGAACAAAAATATCAGTCCAATATCCACAAAAAGTAAAGAAATGTAAATACTTTGTTTCTAAACAGTTCATATTATTAAGAAATTGTAAACAAACTTTTAAGCATGTTAAGGAAATACATTTAATTTTAAGATAATCTATGGTCGCACCACATTACATTTTTTAAGGCCGCAACCAATTCATTCTCATGAAAAAACACTAACATCACATTACTTGAAATTTTAATATGGATTTTCATCTACCCAACATTCTTAATGTTTGAACAATTGAAACAGAAATTCTTATTTTTAGAATTTTAAATTTGGCCAGTTGAAAAACCTTATCCGTCATTGACCCTTATACGAAAGTAGGCTACATTGCAGTATAGTATTTTCATGTCCAAAATGGTACAGTACTATGCAGTACAATGCCGTTTTTTGCCTCTAAAATACTGCATTCCCTGCATAAGAGCTGCAAATATTTTCTCCAAAACTGCGGTTTTCATACTCAGAAACCTGCAGTTTGACACTTGAAGTAATGCAGTTATTTATTTTTTTTGTAAGGGTCTGGTTGTGCTAGTAGCCTAGTGACTGACTGTTCTTCACCTGTGTGTCTGTAGTATGCTCCTTGCCAAAGACATAGGCTATGAACTGGCTCCCCTGATTCTCTTATATATTATTTCAATATTTTTTTTAAAGGAACCGTATGTAAGAACTGTTTTGAATTAATCTTAAAATGGCGCTGATATGTCACTAGACATTAAGAAATCATGTTCATTTCAAATACTTATATCACTGACAACAGTAGTCCGGCCAGGATATTGTCATTTAAAAAGTGAAGTTGCAGCCCTCAACTGATGTTGATGTTGTGTTTTGTCATGTCATGTCGTGTTTTGGCCTGAGGCGCCACACTCCACCCTCCATCTACTAATCACGAAGTCAGTAGTGTTTCAGCATCTGGGTTGGCAACCTCGAGTCAGGGGGGGAGGGGATACACCGGTCTACTAATTTGAAAGTGATTGCAGTACCAGTTTTGGCCATAATCTTACATGTGTTTCCTTTAAACGTAGACTATTTTAAACAATCATTTTAATACTTCATAAAGGCCTAATTTACGATGTGCATCTATTGTCCATGCAGCACAGCGAATTAAAGTTAATACAGGCTACTTTCCAATCTGCATACGTTCAGTTGTAAGCTATCTATAACTAAAGCTTGACTGAAATATTGTAAAACAATCTAGTTATTTTAAAAATGTATGGGAAGAGTGAAATCACCTATTAGTTTAGATGGGTCCTCGCATGTTTCTGCTGAAAAAGCTGAACGAGCTGCACGTTATTATGAACGCATTTAAAGTTATTGTCTTTTTTAAATTTAGCCAGTCGCCCGCATTAAAAAAAACGGACATGCGATTAAATTTCACAACTTTACGAAGTACTGTGACTGAGAAAGGCTGGCAAGCAAGCCACAGACAGATCAGGGGATTCACTTCCCTGTTAGGTAGGCCTAGGCTAGGCCAGCAACAGAGATGCATGTTGACATCAAACCATGGAACGAACGCAAGTTTACCCGACTGCTGTTCCCGCTGTTCATTCTCGTGACGTTTCTTCTGTTTTTCATGCCCTGAATGGTAATTCAGTTTCATGTTCATCTTCTTAATGTATGAGGCACTGTCGCTATAACTGTATACTTGTCTGTCACTATAGTTTGACTCAAGGGGAGACGGGGAAGGGGGCCTTCATTAATTTGGGCCCTAAGTAACTTGCGTAGTGTGCGTATAGGCAGAGACTTTCTTTTTTTTTTTAAGTATATTTTTTTAACTTTTTATGCCTTTAATTAGACAGGATAGTGGAGATTGACAGGAAGTGAGTGGGAGAGAGAGTCGGGGTGGGATCCGGAAAGGACCACGGGGCGGGAATCGAACCCGAGTCGCCGGCGTACGGTGCAGGTGCCCCAGCTAGTCGTGCCACTGCTGGGGCCAGGCAGAGACTTTCTAATGAGGAGACACAGCACTCAAAACATCCTCCATACAGTGGACAGTGCTTCGACTTGACCAGCTTCCCTCGCGGTCCGCGCGCGGCATCACGCGACTTTAATTTGTATTTTTCCAGCGACGCTGCAACGACGCTGCAACAACCGGCAGAGGTCTCAAGTGAGCAGGGTGTCTCGTAAAAAGAAATGGAGCTGGAAAACCCCACACAGACTTCACTACAGACTTTAGCAGACTGGTTTAGAAATAATTTAATAGCCAGAAATATGCCTGCCCTGCCCTAATAAAGAAACATTTGGTTAACAGCGAGTGAATCTCGCTTGCAGCCGTAGAGGAAACGCAGGACAAATTAAACATTCTGGTTTTCTCCGAGTGCAACGATGATAGACAGACATCATTTGGACAAAATATAGAGCATATTAAGCTCCGTTGCTCAGCCAAATGCCTTCCTGTTACGTCCCTGTTATCACGGAGTTACAGGCGATAAACTATTTTTGATGGTCACAAGTTTACTTAGTGTTTATTTCTTTGATTATTAAAGGTGCCATGTGTAAGAATTGAGGTAAGAATATCCAAAAAAAGAGCTACACACATCAAAAGAATGAGAAGAAATAAGGGTGATGATGTCATTAAAAAAAATGACAAGGTATAGTGCTGCAGAGATATCAACCTGAATTAGCATGCTAAATTACTAGCCACAGCCCGACAGGTGTCATAATACCAGTTTAGGCCATGGGGCGGTTATCACGGGCAACATAACCGCCAGCCAAACTGCAATACACGTTTCTTGGTTGTAACTCTAGGGTAGACCAACTCACTTTCTGGAGGTATACTGCCCCCAGGGCTCTACACTAACATTTTTTTTCAGGAGCACTTGTGCGCCCAAGTTAAAAAATGTAGGAGCACAGACAAAAATTTGGGCGCACAATCAGTTCTGTACTTAACTTACACATAATCTAACATTATACTGCAGCTAACAGTTAAACATGCCAGTGCACCAATTCATGAATATTAAGAATGACTGACAACATTTAGGCTACAGGAAACAGGATTTTAAAGATCAGTGCCTACTTTATTTTCAGTCTATTCTATTTTCCTACATTTTGTTAATGTAAAATAATATAATACATTGCCATATTTGCATTTAGCCTATATCAAGTATCCTGCCAAATGTAGGCTAATTTATTTATTTGTGAATCCATCTATAGCTAATCCAAATATGCCCATGGTGACCTATCTGACTGCATGCATACTGCCTAATACTACTACTAAAACAGTCCATTTACTCTTCCACAAAACCCAACATAGGCTAATCAAGGATATATGTTTTATACTTTTAGTTTTTATTTGAAATATCTGCATTGATGGCAGTAGGCAAATGTTTGGCCTACTTTCGTTTTGCACTTCAGCTTGTATTCGGTGTAAACAAACAAGCATGCGTGGAAGCCTGGAGTTGTGAGTAGCGTTCCACCTTTGAATAAAATGTCCAAGTATTACGGAAGACTACTTTTGTGCTGGTTAGCTACAGCTATATTTTGCATATTGCAGCCAATACGTCAACTAGGCTAAAAGGCATGTTCCTTCTCTCACTGCATTCTCAGAATCTCATCCTGTTCCTCCTATATCCAATGAATTCGGTGGATAGAAGAACTAATTTCTTCAATCTTTGCATCCTGCGCGCTCTTGGATTTGATAGAAGCGACTACTAGCGAGTCACAACGCGAAACTGCTAACGTTGATGGGAGGTGTAGTTTGTATGCTGCGACGTGATTCTATGGTTTGCACCAGTAATGTTTCTCGATGTTGCGGTGTATTTTGTAGACAAACATTGACATGGTTAGAAGTCATTCGCACCAGTGCGCCTAAATATTTTTTTGCACTCGCACGGCATCATTTTTACTCGCATGTGCGAGTGAAATGGTCGCACTGTAGAGCCCTGGCCCCCATCTTTTTGTTTGTTTGTAATGGATGCAACCGCGAGATACGCTTGTCATAGGCGCCGATACCGTGGGTGCTCCGTCTCTCGGGCACCCACTGAAAACATCGAGCACCCACGTGTGCCAGCTTACAGTCCCGGCTAAATTTAAACATTCATTTAAAATCAAACATCGCAGTTTATGTTAAATTCAGCATCTCTCATAATGTGATTAGATATGTTGCTGTCAATTCCCTACTTCATATACTAACCACTAATGAGAGCGTCTTTCGTATGAAAATTCCTGACACTTCCCACCTGAAGAATTAACGCAAGGCTTTGTCGGGTCTTTAGCCCCGAATGTTTAAAATGTATATAGCCCTGAATATCATTTTAAAAGTAGTCTGACAAAGCTTATTGTTTTGAAACACAGCTAAACACTGGTACCTCATAGAACATCTATAATATAGCCTAGGTGGTCGCAACTCACAAAAGTAAAGCAGATAGAAAGAACTCACGCAAATCTAGCCTACAACACGCAGACAGCTTTATGCGCAGGGGAGAGAGCGCGTGCACACTATGCTTTATGATTGTTGCCTTCTGATGGTATCTTGCTAATTCACTGAACTGCATTAGGTGACATAAATGGTATTGCCTTTATCTTATAACTCCTTGTCTGAGCGACTACCAGGCCTATGGTTTTTAAAAGTCAGATGTTCCCTGACAAAGACATTGAAAATTAAGAATGTTTATTGACTTGAAAAATACACTAATTTTTGCAAACTCCCTTCATTCAACCCTTGAAGACATCGCGGTCTGGTGCGCTATGTAGATCGTTTCTCGTACCATTTAATTTCTCAGAATTTAGGTCTACTAGGCCTACAATAACGTCATCACCAAATACATCTTTTATTTTTAGTTGATCAACCACAAAGAGTAGCATAGGCCTACTGTGCACAGTGCACTGACGACTGTAGCAGCCCAAGGTAACCAGTTGTTGTAGATGAGAGGCAACCCCTTGTTTCAGATAGCCTGGACAAAATGTTACCTGGGTGTTGCCTACGTTATTAATTAATGGTAGCCTACAATAGTTAATTGATTCGCGTAACATATTAGTTGGCTCAAAGAGTAGGGAATCAGGATGGAGAGAGTAACGCGTGTGTTGCTTTTGCGGGATCGAATCCAGTTTAATGCTAGTTTTCAAAACATATATTTTTTACTTTTTTCCGAGTGGCTGTAATGTGGCCAAGCGACTTCAAACCGCCTAAAACAACTTGTTCGTGAATATCTGACAACTGCTGCAGCGCATGCACGCGCAAGGAAACCAGTAGGTGGAGAAACCAGAAGGCACACAACACCGGAACGACTTTAAGGCTATTTCGCATAGGCTACTCAATGGTGCTATTTCACACGCATTATAGCGACCCCCACTCACCGGGGTTAGGTGGAAGGTGTTAATAGACGATTGGCGTAGCCTACAGTGGACTAGGGCTGTCAAAATTGCTCAAAAATGACGTTCGAATATCCCCTCTAAAATAAACACATGTATTCGAATATATTGGAATATCTAGGCTATATTATTTGCGCATTATGTCAGTGACGCGCATCATGTCATCTGTTGATATGAAAGACGAACTTCGTACATGTTTGTGTTATGGTGGGTGAACGGCACACATTTCTCGCTCGTTGTAATCGCTTTTAAAAAGCACCTAAAGATGAATGCTTCAGTTGTGCCAAAATGTATGAAATACAATGTATGCAAGTGTTTTAGGCTTCTTAAACCCGTGGGCAGCTCCATGAAGCACTGCTGTGTGCCAGTCTGTTCGGTTTCAAGTACATATTTAAACGCAATTTTAGCTTCCACCTTTTTCCTAAATCAGGCATGAAAACGGGTCAGGGGTGAAAAAGGTGAGAAGGGCGCGCGAAGTGGGAAATGGCCGTTTCATAGCAAAACAGGGGCGAGTGACATTGTTGCCAATAGTGCATAGCTTCCATGGAGTATGAAGTTGCCTAAAACCAGAGATTTATGAAGAAAACAAACTACAAAATGACTAATTTTTACACAAAAATACTTATTATTTCTTCTTTTTGGCTTGGGCCTAAGTGTGAAGAGGCCCACTTGCGCTGTTTGGCAACATGCTTCAGCCTGGCCCTCCTATCCTCCTCAGTAATCTACATGAGTTTTCTTTCTTTATTTATTTATTTCTTTGTGCCTGAAGTTATCAGACATTTCATAGGCCTAAAGGACACTTAGAACTATTAGAATAAGTCTGAATATTTGTTGGACCAAACCAGGTAATAAATAAACTTGGGTAGGGTAGACTAGGCTTTAATTTGTAAAATTGGTTTGAAATGTTTTAACCTGCAGCTAGGCTACTTACAGATTGTGGCATTGTGATAGTGCGTCAGGCCACTGAGCGTTTCTTAAAAGATGGCATTACCATGTCAAACACTGTTTTTGTCTCTGAACTCGACAAAACGCACCAGCCCAGTTTAGGAGCATTTAAATCAACTATTTAGTTATTCACATTAGCCTTTGCTATACTGAAAAAGTATGCCTATTTGCTTCACCTTTTCGATCTAGATGGCTCAAACTGCACGTATTCTTCATCAAATTAACTTGTTATGTCTATATTTCTGTTCAATATCGCTAAATTTAACAACAGCCTATGCTACGTTGCTACACCAATCTCAACGTCTTTTTTCTGACAGAAGTTGAACGTTTCAACTAGCCCACCTGTGACATCAATAAGCATCTCTCCTCGCCGGGCTCACATTCCAGCTGACATTTCAGACACATCTGTAGTTACACAGACAGGGGGGCTATTCCAGCGCAAGCATTCTGTTCGCGTTGCATCCGCGGCAAAATGTAGCTTCCGCTGTTTAAATAGGCTAAATGCATAGGGCCTGCATTCACATAATCGTTGCTGGATCAGACAAGTTTTTTTAATTGGGCTCTTGTCTTACAACGCATCAAGATGCGTTCGCGTCTGTGCGTGATTTGTAAACTCAGTTGTAAACTCAGTTGTAACCCCATACCCCTACAATATTTCGGATCAGATCTGCGCGAACCACGTAAGTCCCCTATTTTGGATTCAAAACGGTGAATTTCGCCGAAAGGTGAGGAGTTTTCATGCCTGATAAATACACCAGCCTACGGCATGACATGAAAGACGAACTTCGTGTTTGAGTTATGGAGGGTGAACGGCACACGTTTCTCGCTCGTTGTAATCGCTTTTAAAAAACACCTAAAGATGAATGCTTCAGTTGCTCTAAGTGTTTTACGCTTCTTAAACCCGTGGGCAGCTCCAAAGAGCACTGCTGTGTGCCAGTCTGCTCTGTTTCAAGTAGATATTTACGTGATTTTAGCTTCCATCCACCTACATGCACTACGTGGAGTTTGTCTCTACCTAGTGCTGCACAGACCCAATAGCCCTAGGTAACAAAGCAAAGATATAGATAGTAATGTTAGCTATGTTTAGACAGCAAATTGTGTTAGTGTGTCTGTTTTAAACTAAACGAGAGATTATTTCATACATTTATATTTCATACACCTTTTACTGAAACACAGATTATTGTGATGTTATTTTGTGTCACAGCACTCATAACTTACTACAGTATGTCATCATTGCACACTACAGTAATTGTAGTGTACCGTAATTAATTAATAAGCATTGTTGTTTACAGTTTAGCAGGATGTCAGCATCAGGAAAATAAGCTATTCTTGATATGGACTGAGTTTAAAGAGGTGCTGTGATCTGTTTCATTATTTCTCTACTTGTCTATTTGTTTACATCAGGTAGGTGCATTGGATGCAGCTCACACGAGGATAGTGGAACTGGAGGTGCTGGTGTTGTCACTTGAGTATTTTCACTTCCCTGCTCTTATGCATACGCACGCACCCATACAGTCCCACATGCTAAGTTGTTAGTAATAATCACTGAATCCGAAATCAAGAAAATACATCGAGAAATATAGCTGCAAGCAGCAATGTGGGGGCCAAGCAGGCAGTTCAGCAGTCCAGATTTGCCATGCAACTCAATGCTGTGGCATCAGGCATATAGCATTAAGCAGTCACAGCAAGTTCCATGCCAAACAACCCAAGATTGGCTGAGTTACAAGGTCAAGTTTCACATCAAAACATAACTGATTTTGTGGGGCTGAACCAGGGCTGAGTGTCGCCGCCCCCTCCCCCAGCCAGCCCACCGCCGCAACCGCCCCTGCCCATCCCACCCCATCCCACCCCATCCCACCCTTGCACGCACGCATTAGAATGAACTGGATGGAACTTGCGGTCATCAGTTTCACATCAAAAATAAAAGCTCGATTGAGATATGATCATGCTTGCTGTGATTTCAATGCCCCCATAGAGGTCAAAGGTCATCATCAGGATGAACCAGACGGTTTTATGGGCTGCCATTGACCTCCATTGCAGAATAATGCAGCAATCTACAGGCCAAAATACATTTTTGCCAATTCCAGAGCCCCCTAGAGGTCAAAGGTCACCAAATGTATTGAGCGTCCTCCTGATGGGTCCTGAGGACCATGTACTAAGTTTGGTTTTGATACATGAAAGCGTTGCTGAGATATGAGCTCACTTCCTGTTTGGCGGCTTTGCCGCAAATTTCGATTGGCTGTTACGGGTGAACGGTTTTAGTTCCGAAGACGAAAAGGAGTATCTTTTGTGAGGCTTGGTCTGAAGATCATGCGTGTCAGGTTTGGTGTCGATTGGACAAAATTTGTGACCTGTGAAAACTTTTTAGTGTTTTTTGATTAAATCCAAAATGGCGGAAAATCCATCATGGCGGAAAATGACGTCATAGGATGCGTTGAACTCGGCTTGGTCCAAGGATTCTAACAATACATCATTTTTGACAATTGGGTCATCTAGTCAAAAGTTACGCGCGTGAACGCACGTCCAACTTTGGCCTATTGGTGGCGCTAGAGCGCTCAAGGTGCCGGTATGAAACATGGTGAAATTAATCATGAGACTGTCCCCAATCAGTGTGCCAAATTTCACAACTTTTCACCAGACGGTTCTATGGGCTGCCATTGACTTCAATGACGGAATCGTAATAATAACTAGATGTACCGCATAGCGGTACACAATATGACCGCCGCTCAGTCCTGTACATTCTGCGAAAATAAATCACACTTCAATTTGTCTCCATATTTTACTCCATCCCCCACTCTTGAAACTTTTGTGTATGCTTGTTTGGCATGCCTGAGTGTGTGTGTGCGGCTGCACAGAAAGTAGCCTACTGGTGCTGAAAAGGTGAATAGATTGTAGAATAGCCAAAGAAGATGTAGCATTGTTATAAAACCTTTAAAATTTCAAGTAGGGCAGTTCATCACAGTTCATCCATTGCAACTGGATTGATGAAAGGTCACTTACACCTGTAGGCTACATTGTATTTGGGAAAAGCAAAAGGTATCAGCATAATGTTATTTATTCATTTATTTTTTATGTATTTATAAACAAAAACATCTCTGTCAGTTCCATGCCGTTCTCAACAGCTATCAAAAACAAAAGGTCATTTTTGGATGGATGGATTTTTTGTGAATGTTTCTTCTTCTACATACGATTTTAGTCATCTTTAGTTCATGTAATACTTTATTGTCAATGCACAAATTAAGTAACAGTAGTCTGAAACGTTATTGTTAATGCACAAATTAAGTAACAGTAGTCTGAAACGAAATGCTGTTTTACATCTAACCAGTGGTGCAAATAACCGACATGTCCAAATGGGCCTTGATGAAATGCGTCGCTAGACTGTTCATACACATTTTAACGGGCCAAAGTTGAAGAGCTTCTGTCCGTTATTGTTCGTGCAAATATAGGCTGATTCATGTTCCCTTGCATTGTGTAACTGAGGTCCATGGCTAGTCTGGCTTTCATCAGACCAAGCTCAATCTTTTAAGAAATCAAAAAATAAATAGCGGGCAGATCAGGCTGGGTTCACCCAGCCTAGTCCATAGGCACCCGATATTGTTTAATTTTCAGATTGAGATATACACGCTCTGGCTATTCTAAATGCAAAAGGGTAGATGACAAATAGCAGAATTCAGACTGTCCGTGTGTCACACACTTATAAAAAATGGCAATTGTTAAGAATTGATATGGAAATGTTGTAGGTCTGGTAGGTTCAAGTTCTGTCATATTCAATTTATTGGATTTTTATTTCACTTTTGACTTAAAATAATCATCCAAACATAAAAAATGTTATATGGTGTGACTGTCCACCATGTGTGCGAACTTCCTAAAAAGAGTGTATATCCATAAAAAGTATAATTACTTTAAAGTTTTACCATGCATATAAAATAATTGGATGTTTTTTACAACCACAGAAAGTTTTGATGTTTATGCATGCTGTCCAACTAAGTTATAATCAAATATATTTTGTCCATAAAATGGTTGTCATATAGCGTGACACTATATAGTATATTTTGACCGGGCATTCATTTGGACATTATTATTGGGAAGAGGACCCTGCTTAATCAGGAAGTAACAATAGAATGTCAGGAGTAATTGGCATGGTCAAGAGGCGAGTTCTGCTTTTTGGATTTTTATATAAAAAGCTTTGAATTGGACATCATCAATCGTGGCCAAATTTTAGTGTCTTATGGTGTGACATCATTTGCCTAAAAAGTAGCTATTTTCCACAAATATTCTTCATGAATTCTTAAAAAGCACTGCTGCCATGTGGTCAGTTGCATGCTAAATAATAGTTAGCTGTATTTAACTGTCTAGAAAATTAGCTTAACTGTCAAAATGGCATATAGTGTGATGCTGCATCATATGGTGTGACAGCTTTTTTCAAGTCACACTATATGACATTTCTGTCACACCATATGACCAAATTGCATTTTTACATAAAAGTTCTTGTAAAAACATTATTTAAATTCAGATATTATATGTTTTTTGTTAAATCTGTGATAATTGGGAAAAAAAATGTATCTGTACAATTCATATTTCTCATACTTTTTTCTTTTATGTTACCATGCCATGTAAGTTTAAAAAATAAATACTAAACTTTCATCTATTTTGCTGTTACACGCATACACCATTCATACAGTGACTTCAAAATTCATTGTTAATGATTTTATTGTCATTAAAAACCCTGTTTTGCTCTGACACATGGTGGAGTGGTGCAGTTCATCATATGGCGTGACACCATGTCATTTGGTGTGACATTAAATAATGTCACAAAAAAGACTTTATAATTGAAAAATCATTAAAACATCAATAGCACACAAAGGAAATGGTATCTGCAAGAACCTCAAGAATTTTGAGTGAGTTCTTACAAGAAATATTAGAATTAAGCTAAAATATCTGGTTACATTTAGGAGCATTCTCCACCTTGACAAAATAACTTGTTAAATTTTAGGTTTTTCTTCTAAATATTCACAAGGAAATGTTGCACATCAAAGCAAACGTGATTAAAATGTACAGTGACATAAATTAAAGTAGAAAAAAGTATCTAATTTTCATTTTATTTCAAATTATTTTCACGTCACACCATATGACAATTTTAGGCACTAACATGACAAATTGACATATAAATATATATTTCACTTTTTTAAAAAAAAAAAAAATATATATATATTAGTCAAGTTTAGAGATACAGCAACACATATAAACACTTTTTAGGGATGATATTTGAAGTTTTTTTAAATTCCTTTTTTCAGGCTTATTTGTCATCCACCCAAAAATGCATTAGGGAGTTATGACAAAACTGTAACTAACAAACTAGATCCTAATAGAAATCTGTTAGCTTCCCTAAGCTACAGGTAGGATTATAAGGTAGGCCTATTTACAACATAAATTGTCAATAGGCTATGCTGGCGACACAAATAAAATCTCCTTTGGAAACCAATGGCTTACGAATTTACAGTATCAAGCGGACTTAAACTGCCATATCGTGGGCGAAAAGTTGTAATAACATTCACGCAGCTCCATGAGTCAAGGAAAGCCAAATGAAGTAGCCACTTCTAAATGGGACCCACTACACAGTAGCTTAAGGTGTGTTGCTAAAAGCAGCCATAATGAAATGAAGGTGTCATTGTTTGGATACTTCACACACACGTGCTTTTTAATTTCACAGACTACAGCTACCAAGCTGGAATCAAAGCACATCGATTCCCCTCTCACACCCTGCACGCACTTAAAACAAAATAAACAGGCGTCTCAGTCTCACGCATGTATAGGCAAAACTGTATCAGACCGGTGTAACGTTGGTAAATCTTCCATTGCACAGAATGATTTTGTAGCACGTGCAATAAATGACAGTCGAAAGATACAAACAGTGCTGCTATCAATTTGCTTGGTATAACCGCATTTATAGTTTTCTACAAATGCAATCAATCAAATTGGCCTCCATCACTCAACCAACGCTAACGGTAACATTACCTAGGTCCTTACTGATATCACAAGATTAACGTACCTGCAGTAAAAACCAAGCATGTCCGATAAACTTCCTCAGATTTATTTCGGCTTCAAGAAGAAATGGGAATTACACTTCATGTGAACATCGTCCTGTCCTTATTAGATGTTAAGCTGCGTAAATTACAGTCCTTGTAGGAAGTGTCCATTGTTTTTCCCCAACCCACTTTTAACTTCCCAACAAAATTACGTCTCACTGCAACGATGCGCCATCTAGTGGACAAACGACTACTTATCGCCAATACTGAAAATGCAGCCATGATGATGATGATGAATATTTATTTTGGCTTTCTTTTGATCCTACTGAATTTGTAATTATGTATCGGCCGTTCTAATACCGATAGTATGTGGGTGCCTGTGTGTGTGCATGTTTATATGTGTGCACCGCCATTTACAGGCCAATGAGTGTACAGTCACTAAATGTACACATAACCTAATTTTTTTAGACCCCCCCATGGATGAAATTCTACGAAACTTGGCATACCCCCAGACCCCCAGAGAATGCCAGGTCAATCATACACATAAAATTTGGTGCAGTTCTGAACATCTTAACTGAAGATAGGGGCGATTAAAGCAGAATAATATTGCATTTTCATTTTTTACCGGGGGGGGTGTGCAAATCACAAATGAGTGATTATGAGCCAGGTTGATGTGGGCCCTTGAGACCAACATACCATAAAAGAGAACTGTGTCTGCCCACAGAGAACTGTGTCTGCCCTACCCTCCTTTCGGGGGGTCCAGTCCAGCGGGGGGGCTGCAGATCAAAACGAAAAATGACGGTTCCATGCTATCCATGTGGGGGTACATGCCCACCAAGTTTTGTGTACCCGGTCTTTCAGTGTCCCGGAATCCTTGTTGGTGTACGTCACTAAATGTACACATAAGTTATTTTATTGTAGGGCCCCATTGACCAAAAGTACACAAAACTTGGCATGCATTCGGAGGGTGTCATAATGATCCTACACTTTTAATTTAGTGCAGTTTTGACCTTGTCAGCCAGAGATATTGTGATGAAAACACCTAATTTTTTTGCTTTTTAATTTTAACTAGGTGGCGTTATACATGAAATAAGTGGTAATGGGATGGGTTGACATGCCCCCTTAAGACCAACATACAAAAAAGGTGGACCTCCTAGGCCCCACGGTTCTCGAGATATTCACAGAAAACTGTCTCCGCCACCTACAGGCCAGTTGGTGTATAATAACATAAATTAATTTATTGTGTGGCCCCCATGAACGGAATTCCACAAAACTTGGCGTGCATACAGAGGGTGTCATAATGATCCTACATTTCCAATTTCGTGCAGTTTTGACTATGTTAGGTCACAGATACCTTCAATTACACCACCTCATTTTTTTACTTTTTGTGTTTAACTAGGTGGCGCTATACATGAAATGAGTGGTTATGGAATGGGTTGACATGGCCCCTTGAGATCAACATACAAAAAAAATGGTCCTCCTAAACCCCTACGGTTTTCGAGATATTCACAGAAAACTGTGTCTGCCCTACCCTCCTTTCGGGGTCCAATTCAGCAGGGGGCTACAGATCAAAACGAAAAACGATGGTTCCATGCCATCCATGTGGGGTTACATGCCCACCAAGTTTCGTGGTACCCCCGGTCTTTCAGTGTCCCGGGAATCATTGACGGAAATTTGGGCATGCGAAAAAGAAAAAAAAAAAAAATCTAAACTAAA
Source organism: Alosa alosa (assembly GCF_017589495.1). Lineage (NCBI taxonomy): Eukaryota > Metazoa > Chordata > Actinopteri > Clupeiformes > Clupeidae > Alosa > Alosa alosa. The sequence goes on along the minus strand of NC_063206.1, from coordinate 31,317,266 downwards.
CCTATTTTTTTTTTTTCTTTTTCGCTGCTCCAAATTTCCTTCTGCCGGTCATAATAAGAAGAAGAAAACGTAGAAACACAATCGGTGGGCATGTTTGGCAGGGGGCACAAAGGCCACACGTCAGGGCACCAAGGCCAAAGTTAACTATACATAAAAATGATCAAAGTTGTATTTAGCCTATTCACAGCAGTAGACCTGCATCACTGTATGAAACATGACAAAAACATGAAACATGGCATATTACTGTACATAGAACTGTAAATCATCTGATTTTAATATTTACAGATATCTAGGCTGTATTTAACATTTATGTTTTATTGGGCCTGCTATGAAATTTAAAGCCCAAAGTTGAAGACCTGCATGTAGAAATTTGCTGCAAATTCAAAACCGGATTACTCTGGAATTGCTATCTGTACAGGGGGATGCTTTACACCTTTGTGTTCGGTAAGGTCTGTTTATTCTGATATGATTGTATGTATTGTTTGTATATGGGAAGAGTTCGCAAAGCATTCCACCGAGATGAATGGGTAGGGAGATGGGCGCAGAACTGTATAATAATATGATTAAATTAAAGTTACTTTTCTCGCGAACCGTTTATCACAGCAGCTAGTGGCTAACATCGTTTAAAAGCTAAGAAAAAGCTCTTTCATGTGATGTGATACATGTAATGTCTGTGTGCTGAGCTACTTCGCGAGTAGTTCAACAGAGAAGAATGGGTGAATTTGGATGCTCTTTCTTGCCGTGCGCTGTCACTTTCTCCACTGCGTAAAAGACTAAATTAATTTGCACTATGAATGCTAAGATTATTTTGACTAAATGAAAATCGCTATTAGTCGGATGCACCTCCGATTTTCAAACCTTGATTAGGACAGTATTATCATTAAACGCTTTTACAAAAGTAGGCCCACAGTTAACACTTAATGACCTAGCAAATGTTGGCTGGGCAGGCTAGGTACAATAAGCAGGTAGGAAAATTAGTCTAGGATGACGTGATTCAACAAACGCTACTTGTGTGTGTGATTAGGCCTAGATAAATAGGCACTGGCGGATGCAATAGGTAAATAGATATCTTTGCGTGTTAGCACAAGCAGTAGCCTGTAGGCCTAAACTCACATGCTAAAGTCAAGTCTGTCTGACACTTCAAACTAGCGCTGCAAATGCGTCAAGAAAGGTCCCGCCTTAGACCGTCATAATGGCCAATCGTAGACTAGGATTTCGGGGTGGCACCTGGGGTGGCCAATCGAATTTCAAGGATGCCCTGTGTCACCCAAAGCCACCCCTCTGGCTCCGCCCCTGGCCTAGTAGCCTAATGAAACATACGGATTGATGTAGTATCTTTGTAACATTATTAAATTAATCTGTTACTATGCCTATGCCTACGTTTGCAAAAGAGAACATTTTAATTTGATTCACAATAATGTTACATTTCATTTACATGTTGACAATGAGTAGCCTAGTTTTGGTTGTTGTTGGTGGCGTTATTGCATGTTAGTTATGCCTACAATGCAAATTGCTTCCTCACGATTGGAAGCTCCTGTAGCCGCATAGGATTTCAAAACAGGCGAAATGCCACAAAACCGGTTTGTGAATAGGTCTGAGTTAGGAGTCCTCTCGACTTCTTTTAAGCTGTCACAGCTAGTGGGAAGGTGTGATTTGTTGGGGGCAGGGCTGGATTAACTGGGATCAAATGTCTGATGGCCCCCCCTTGCCCCCAGTCAACGTGAATCGGGTGGTCAGTTAATAGGCCTATATCGTGAAGATTTTTCTTGCCATCTAAGGCACGAGCGCATCTGTGAGGCCAAGCCTCACCAAGTAGCCCATTTCTTTACAACTAACATTACATTTAATTAAACTGCTTATAGGCTATGCCGAAATAGTTTTCAACATTTTGAATATTAGTGTCGGGTGAATTAGGAAATGTTCTCAAAGTAGCCTTATGGCTGAAAGCTGCTTGGGATCCCCCCCTGTCAAGCAATATAACCATACAAACGCGCGCACTCATTGTTTCAAAAGTAGTAATTTCGGCTTTGTCAGAACTGAAGAGCTGTGGACGACATGGCACGGCATGCCCAATTGAAAATAAATTAACGCAACACAACACAGACCCCGCTTCTCTCGCATCAGTCACTGACATGAACGAAACACAGAACCCACTTCTCTCACAGCAGTCACTGACGGTAGCCTAGAATAAATTCATGGGAAAAAAACTTCCCCATGACAAAGACATCGTAAAACACTGAAAGTTAATATTTTGTCACTATAACATACATCTGTCCTTTGTCAAATGTGTTATGTTCCAAGTAGCCTAGTGCGTAATTCTGCTTCATAAAGTTGAACAAATACATTTGCTTATTTCACAGAAAAATATAAATAGCCAGTTAGGGTTTACAGTGCAGAGTTGGTAAGTTATGGTAGGCAAACTGGGAGTGAACATACAAACAGGGGAAATTATTTCTCTAGTAGCTTCAGGTGCGCACATAAACATAAGGCCGAACATGCAAGCGCCAATGAATCGTGCTCTGACCACAATCACGCCGTTAAACTTAAATAGGTTAACATCACTCTAAGTTCGCCTTCAAGCAAGGAAAACGATGATTTGAAGACATCCGTTTCGTTGGAAGGGCAAGGGGTAGCAACAGGGCAACACAGAGACAGGCCCGATGGCAGGGCTGTTATGAGAGTATTAAAATATGGGATATTCTACGGGAAAACGTTAAAACGGCAAGACGGGGGAAAGTTAAAATACGTGATAAACACAGAAAAAGTTGGCATGCATTATTTCGGTCCCCGTGCACAGGGATTATTTGTCATATTATTAATCACATATGATTATTTGTGAAATTGTGCAAACAGGCGCAACACATTTGAAAAGGAAGGACTGGTAGCATGCAAGCTCACGGGAAAGATTGATTTAAGAACGTTATCACAGTGTGTGGCTGTGGCGCAAAGCAGCGTGGGCGGAAGACAGCGACAATTGGCAGGGGAGGATCAAGTCAAGTCAAGTCAGATTTATTTTTAAAGCGCATTTAACATGCACATAGTGCAATCCAAAGCGCTCCACAAACAAGACACATAACAACATAAGACAAAAGATGCCGGATGGAGCGGTGTAGTTGCCAGCGTACCCATGACATCAAGACAAGACAAATACATTTAAAAAATAAAAAAAATGCCGGACGGAGCGGCGTAGTCGCCAGCGTACCCATGACACCAAGACATACAAGACAGACAACAAAACAAATAAAAAAAAGGAAATATATTTTAAAAGGGGAAAAAGTGATGTTAAAATTAGTCCAATCTCCAAACCAGCCGAAAATGTCCAAGGACACAGAGCTGTGTCTTCACAACCGATGCAATGCCAACAAAGTTCTTCAGTAACTGACCAACCCGGTGAACTCACTGGCAGTCCGGAGACAACGCCAACGTCAGAAGCTAGGCCTGCTAGACTGCAGTCTGGAGATGATGGAAGCACAGTCCAAAGTACTGAGCGATCGTACAGATCCGCAACTCGGTGGACCCAACAGCGACCGTCTGCCGCTCCGTGAGAATGCAGCTCCTCACCGTTAACGCCAGTCTGCAGTTGGCAAGGCAGCCCGCAGGTCAGCAACAGCTCGGCGGCCACGGTAGATCTCTTGCAGAGTAGAGCCTAGGTCCGGCTGTCCCGAGAGATCCCCTCGACCAGACAGTGAAGTGCACTGTTCACTGATGGATGGATGGAAGGATGTCAGAGGCCCAGTTAGTCTGCAGTTGGCATGGCAGCTCGCAGGTCAGTAACAGCTCGGCGGCCACGGCAGATCTTTCGCAGAGTAGCCTCGGCCCAGCTGTTCCAAGAGATCCCCTCGACCAGACAGTGAAGTGCTGCACCGCTCACGGATAGATGGAAGGATGTCCGATGCCCAGCTAGGGCAAAAGCTAGCCATAGCAAGCTCCCAATGGACAAATGTCAACGACATCAGCTGACTTAGGAGTAAAAAGGACTAAGAATAACACGAAAACTATCAAAAATTGCGTAAATAAATAGGGAAAACATTTAACTAGACAAACCAATACAAAAAATAAACATGACATTACATAAAATTACGAACATTACATAAAAACAAACAAAAACATGATGCCAGACAGGGCGGTGTGTCTCGCCAGCGTCGCCGTAACCTAGCAATGATGCAACTTTTGACTGAAGCACTCAAAATTTCTCCGGTGGCCCCTTCAATAAATAATGAACAGTCCCTAGATTGCTCCTGGGCTATATGTCTTGGTTCATGTCTGTCATTGCCGTCAAACGCATAGCCTATCTCGCGGTTGCATCCATTACAAACAAACATGCAATGTGAACGTCTGGGATTGGGGAGAGCACTAAATGCTCTACTGAATAAGCACGAAGTCAAACCTTTAAATGAAAAACACTCTTTAATAATCAAAAAAATCAAAAAAATAAACCGCTAATGAAGTAAACTTGTGACCATCAAAAATCGTTTATCGCTTGTAACTCTGTGATAACAGGACGTAACATGAAGGCATTTGGCTGAGCAACGGAGGTTAATATGCTCTATATTTTGTCCAAATGATGTCTGTCTATCATCGTTGCACTCGGAAACCAGAATGTTTAATTTGTCCTGCGTTTTAATTTGTCCTGCGTTTTTGCTACGGCTGCAAACGGGATTCACTCGCAGTTAACCAAATATTTCTTTATTAGGGCAGGGCAGGCATATTTCTGGCTATTAAATTATTTCTAAACCAGTCTGCTAAAGTCTGTAGTGAAGTCTGTGTAGGGTTTTCCAGGCTCCATTTCTTTTTACGAGGCACCCTGCTCACTTGAGCCATCTACCGTTGTTTGGGTTGTTGCAGCGCCTCACTGGAAAAAAAACAAATTAAAGTCGCTAAGATACCGCAGATCCCACGCGGACATGAAAGTGAAGCTGGCCAAGTCGAAGCACTGCCCACTGTAGGTCTTTATTTTAAAACGTTTCCAACTGTTTATTACTTGAATGCAAGATGACGATTGAATTTCCCCTCGGGGATCAATAAAGTATCTATCTATCTATCTATCTATCTATCTATCTATCTATCTATCTATCGATTGCCACAAACCTCTTTTAGGAGAAATTTTAAGCTGACATGCAATTGTTACCATTCTATTAAACCAACGTTCACCGACAAACAATCAGGAAGCGGTTCTTCTTCCTACTCAGATACTAGGATCAAACACATGAAGTTGTATCTCCGAAGACATTTTGTGCAACAGTTTTGACTCGAGTTTTAGCCAGGTTTTAGCACTGTAAAGTTGAATATGGAGCATAGCACAGGCAGAATCGGATGAGGACGCACTGGAGGGAGCTTCACAGTACTGTTAGCCAATCAGAGGCGAGGTCATTAACATGTCATGAATATTCATGAGCAAGAGGCAAATCCTGTCGTTCCTCCCCTCCCACCTTCTCCACCAAACTAGAACAGCATGAAATAGACGCAGGAGAGCATTTTTTCTCCAAAACCGGCTAACAGGCCATTCATTAATACTAGAGACCATGGCAAAATTAATAAAAAAAACGATGAGATAAGACCTTTAAAATGGTGCCCAAAGAGTCATAGAACGTACCTCAACATATCCAACGTATTTTCCAGCCAGTAATCCATCTTGCGCGTAGCGCTCTAGAATCTTTGGTAATTACTCCAACTCAGCGGTCCCCAACCACCGGGCCGCAGGACATTCCTAACCGGGCCGTAGCCTACGACATGAGTTTAAAAAAAAAATGCATGCAAACTAAACTCAATTTAATTCGCAATAATGTCACGTTTTTACATGGCATAGGCTTATATGCAGTTGTTTGATTGCACTCATGTTTGCATTTTGCAAGGTCTATTTTCTTACGTCTGTCTGTCCCGCCTTCAACACTTACATATTGCCTTCAGCGCTGCGCAGCCTCAGGTCAGCTCACTTCACTTGATCAGTTCTTTAAGCTAACGGTAGTGTCACACGGGTTAGCTAAACTGCTAGAATGAGCAACAAAAAACAAGCATCTTTAGCAGGTCACTGGCCAGAGTGTTTGAGTTAGAGAGCAGAAAAAAGTCACCAAGAGCTGCACATTTTAGTGATGAGGATTGGGTGTCAAAACTAAACTTACCTGTGTGACATATTCGGGTTTGTTAATGACCTCAACCTGTCACTCCAGGGAGAATGACGACTGTCTTTAAACTGGCAGATAAAGTCGCTGCATTTAAAGCCAAGCTTGATTTGTAGGGACGACGAGTGGACCGGGTGTATTTGATATGTTCCAAAAAAGTAGTGGGGTTTTGGGAGACTGAGGCAGGGCCCTTTCTCCTACGCAGCTGGTGCTGATCACCTTGTTGCCCTCAAATGAGTTTGAGTGTTACTTCCATCCTTCAAAGATTCACGGCAAACCAATGAGTGGGTCCAACCCATTTGTCAATATCCCAATAGTCCTAACTTGTCAGCGCGGGAGGAAGAGCAGTTGATCGAAATTGCAAATGACTGTGGTAAACCTCTCTGGCGGGTTTTTGGATCAAAACCAAAGCAGAATATCCCGAGATAGCCGTAAAAGCTGAAAACGTTTCCCACACGCATGTATGGTAGGCGGGTTTTTAGCAATGACTGCAACTAGACAAATTGCGCAAACGACTGGACATTTCAAACACACTGAGGGTGTCACTGTCTTCCATCACCCCCAGATGGAAGCTTCTTGTTGCAGGGAAACAAGCAGGGCTCCCACTGATTTTCATAATGCACGTTTAGTTCTTCAATATTCATAGTTCATATTGTTCAATTTTCACTTCTTCAAGTTCACGTTTTTCACAAGAGATCGTTACCTTCACTGTTCATACATAACTGGAGCTAGTTCTTTTCAAGTAATGCATGCACAACACATATGGAACATGGAACCCCCAACCCCCCGCCGCCGGTCCGTGAAAAAAAATTAGGAATCAAACCGGTCCATGGTACATAAAAGGTTGGGGACCCCTGCTCTAACTGACAAGTAAGGGATAATGGTAACCTGTTATACGTGACTGCACTCTAAAAAATAAAGGTGCTTAAATGGTTCTTTAAATTTCTGGATGGTTCCACGGAGAGTCAAAATTCTGTGTTGAACCATGACATCAGGCAAAAGGTTCTTCACATTGGAAATGGTTCTTCAGAGACCATACGGGCTAAATTTGCCATTTGGTGGTCAATGAAGGCTGCACAGCACAAATGTTTACACAAATATATCTTGACTGCTCAAACAACAAATTTCAAGTTATTTGGAAGTTATAGCCTACTTGTGGTGTCATGATGCACACACTGAACACTAGCCTATGCACAAATTAGGCATTGGGACATTGTGATCAGGTCACCAGATATAGTTGTTAATATTTCTAAAACAGTTTGTGCATCATTTTCCTTTCACAAATATGGCATAAAATACATATTATTTCCATGGTTAGAGCCAGGCATGCAGCAGCCTCGCCAGTGTTGCCAGATATTATCGTATTTGTATGATAATTTGACCTCAATACCGATCAATAATGAAAACAAAACATCTCATAATGTACGATCATTTCATGTTCATTGTTAATTTATTGTAACCCTACAATCCACTGACCCCACTGGCATTGGCAGGCTACACTTGGGCTAGGCTCGCCTCAATCTCTCGGGCACAACAAAGTTGTTTTGTGACTTGTCGCTTGTTTGAATGACATGTTTGATCGCAGCGGGTTGTGTGTGCATTGAATAACCCTACAGCCTTGGTCATGATTCGTTTGGGAGGGTGGAATGAGAAGGGAAAGGGCTAGCTAGGCTGAATGGTTTGGGAAAGCCTGTGTGCGTGAAATTGTTTGAAAAATAGCTATACTTTGTGTCTTGTGTGCGATCACTTTCCTCCAAAAATGATAATTTTCAGTCTGTCAACACGAGCCTCAGATCCAAAGATTCCAGAATCTTTGCGAACATTCTAGCGCGCAACCGCCATCTCACGAACGTTAATCCTCAGTCTTTTCTCTTCGCCTGAACTTCTGCTGGAGGTCACATCATCTCCTTGAAGCTGCCAGAAGATTATATAAACTTTTCGGTAAGTGTTTCTAAGAGTGCTTGTTGTACACCAGCTTAGTCTCATTATCAAGCAAATACATTAGCGATTTGTGGGGTTGACGAAACGAAGTCTTTATCCCAATTTTACAAAAGAAAATCCTTAGCTAACTTTAACATAACTAACGTTAACGTTAAAGCAATCAGGTCGGGCGCCATTTTATGAGTAACGTTAGCTAGCAGCTTCTATATAGCTGCGTCTTGAAACTTTATCAACGTTTTTCTAAGTTATTGCTGCTTACATGTTCAACGGTCAGTTTGACGTTTTTTGATTGAATGTCAATATCTGAACATTGTCTCTGTCTTTAATTTCGTGTGGGTGGAGTGTTATATGTTACTGAACGTTAGATAACTAGCTTAGCCAAATATTGTAAGTATATGTGTTGGAGAATATAAATACATTTTATTTATTTATGCATTTATCCATTTCATCCAAAGTGATTTAGATTTGTAAATTGCTTTAGGACCCCGCCTTGGTGTTAAGTGCCTTGCTCAAGGGTAGCAAGTGATGGCATCTTCACAACTTTTCTGCCCCTTACACTAGATTACACTACCACTTCTACCTACAATAAATCTGCTGTTTGTCTAGTGCAAGAACAACCAACTTTGTTTATGCAGCCATCAATTTTCCTCTGTGTTTACCACAGCTCCTTGGAGAGATGAAAAGAATCTACCAGATCGACGCTGATAAAACCATCCTAACAAAAATGGGAGAACTTGCGCCAAAGTTGTTAGAAAAGGCACCTAAAGGTTTTTTTTTTTTACAGGTGCAGTCAGTGATGCATGATAATGTTACTTTAAATTTCTTATGGATCATGAGGAGACATTGGCACAGTCTGAATTTCTGCCTCTGCAGACTCAAAAAAAGAGCTCGTATCTGTGAGGGCTCAGTGCAATTGACTGAGGCTACGCTTACACGTGGCCGGCTATTTTCATAAACTGACATTTCACCCTCTCCATTTTCAAAAATATCATCGTGCACACCTGTCAGTTTTCAGAAAAGTTTTCATTTACACTAACCCATGTATATATGCCATCTCAAGCATGCCAAACCTGTAGTTGGCAGTGTAACGAGAAGCTCAAGCCCATGTTAGCCAATCAGAATCCCGAAAATAGCAACAACAGCAACAAATCACTTCCTCTTTCTCTATTAAACTGTATTGCAATTGCAAACAGATGAAAATAGTTTGCACCAACATAAAATGCGACTGCTACTCTGAATGCATCTATGATCACCATAGCCAAATGAAAATGTAGGCTAAACATAGGTTGCACTTTTGGCGCAGGTGCAAGTTCTGGCGCATAGGCCTACTGTGACGTTGGCTGCCTAAACCTCCGTTTTTGTCCGTTTAGATAGATCGATAGATAGATGGATACTTCATTGAAATTCAAGATTACATTACAAGTTTACATGCAACCGAAGTTTTCCAAAATCTCCACTCTGGCTGGAGATTTTAGAAAGAATCGCTTTCAGATGTGAATTCTCCTTTTGCGTGTAAACGAAGGGCGCAAACGAAGAAAAATGTCTGTTTTTCAAAATAACCATTTACGTGTAAATGGGGCCTGAAATAAATTATGCTTGTTTTCAAACAATTTAGCACTGCTGATTTCTAATGCAAAATACAGTTTATTTTTTGAGATTTACATTAATGATATGTAGAACAATATGAATATAGTAATTACATTTTGGTATCACTGATTTTCTACAGGTACTTTAAAAGACACCTGCCTGCAGACACTGCAGTCATGTGAGGATGAACAAGAAAGAAAAGGTGTGTATGTTTTTTCATTAAGCCATGCTTTCCCCCTGTCACCTACTACTAGTCTTTGAACTAGATGGCCAAATTTGGCCCATCTGTACCACTCAAGCATTGCATTCAGGGTAGCTTTAGTGTTTTATCAGGATGTTTATGTCTATAATACAGTATACCTATGGAGAGCTACATTATAGGGGAATAGATTATAAACCTCAACTAATAGATATCCCCACAAAACTTCATCATCTGATTATTATTGACATCTTTTGTATTGCAAGTTTTCTGATGTTATGTACAAGTATGCAGATGAAACATATTCCTAAATGTATACAATAATTAGCAAAAAAAAACTTTGTATGTTAACGGTCACCCATGTCATGTGTAAAGTAAAAATGAGTGCTATTTAGCAGAATACCATTTAGTGACTAAACAATGTGGGGTTCTGGAATTGAAAGGTTGTCTGTTTTTTATTTTGTTTTGTTATAGCTCAAATGGTCAATGCAGCCATTGTCTTGCTGCCATCATTTTTCAAAGAAAATCCTGCATTCCTTTTTGTCAACGACCAGGTAAGGCCTCTTTAGAAAATAGTCCGTAGAATTGTGTTACTGTATCGCTTTAATGTGGCATTTTCATGGAATACTTTTGTTTCCACGTTGTCTAGAATACAGTGGCCACAAATGCTAGAACTGGTAGATCACATGATATAATTTGATATTACAAGAAAGCTGGTTCATTGTTTGTTGGTTTGCATGCTTGTATTTGGTTGAACAGTTTGTAATATTTTGTAACATGCAGTGTGATTTTATAGGAACCCATTTCTCCCACACCCACCATCGTGATGACCGGCTCCAACCCCCTGTCCAGCACGGAAGTAGCTGTGAAGATGGATGGTTGTAACATGATTTTAGATGATGGTAGCATTGATGTCAGTTTGGCCTTAGGTGTGTCTTTTTCTCTTTTCCATGTCTATCAAGTTCACTATCCCAAACCTCTCCGAAAGACAATGGCCTTTCTTGAGGCCTTTGTCTTTCAGATGAAAAGTGCTGTTCCTCTGACAGTGCAGAAGCTGTTCAATTCCCTTCACTGATGTGTGTGTGTGTGTGTGTGTTGTGTGTTGTGTGTTGTGTGTGTGTGTGTGTGTGTGAGAGATTGCACCTGTGTGTCTAAATGATCAGTTAATTTAATAACAACACAGGCATTGCTATTTTGATGTGTGTGTATGTGTGTTTCTGTCTAAATGATCAGTTAATTTAATAACAACAAGACATTGCTAATGTGTTTGTGAGAGAGTGATCGCACCTTGCTTTTGCTATTGCTATTTTGATTGCTGTTTTAATCAGTTGATTATAACGCTTTATATGTGTATGTGTGCGCGCAATGGTATAGTTGATGATCACTAATGAACTTGTAAACATAAAGATTTTTAATAAACATAAAAATGACCAAAAGTGTGAAGTATTGTCTGTATTCTTCCTCTGAAAGCATAGATGCATCATTTAGTTGTAAAAAAAAATCATAACCAAGCAACCATCATAAAATCAAGAGGTGTGTATAATGAACCTATAGTGGTTCTTTGAAGAACTAGATCAACTGGTTCTTTGAAGATCCTTGTTTGAGGGTTCTTTGAAGATCCGTTTGGGAATAGGAGCTTGGAAGAACCTTTTGAAAAGGTGCTTCATAGAACTAAAACAAGTTCTTTGAAGAACCATTCATTAAATGGTTGCCTAACTGTTGCCTCGATGGTTCTTTGAAGCACTGAATAAGGTTCTTCTATGGCATCGCTCTGAAGAACCGGTACTGGCCCCATTATTTTTTAGAGTGTGGTGGACAAGGGGAAATGAAAAGCACTCCCCGTCACGCAGCGTCAATTTTCGTCCTCCCAAGATTTCTTCACGTTGCTTAATCCAAGTGGGCATAAATCAGCGGCGTTGTTTACATGTGTTCAATGGGAGCCGCAAATCGCTAAATATCGGTGACCAAAGATTATTTCTCCGGATGACGTGACAGTGGTCGAGACGGCGGTATAGATAAGCCTGGTATTTATTGCAGGATCGAATCCAGTTTAATGCTATAAAGTTTACAAAACTATAGCCTATATTTTACATGTCTTTTGTCCGAGTGGTTGTAGTGTAGTGATCATGGTGTAGATATGAAATGCGACTTCAAATACGTCCAAAACAACTTGTTTGTGAATGTTTGACAACTCCTGCAGCTGCGGTGAGCAACGCGAGCACGCGCACGGAAACCAGTAGGTGGGAAAAACCACACACAACAGCGGCGCCATTGACGTACGTTTTAATATTAACGTTAGAGGTTTTACATTTCATATATCCATGTTTTCTATAAGCTACATCTTACAGCTCTACAGCAGTTCCTTCCCGTATGCAAGACTCCAGTAGACTAGGGTCCTGACAGTTAACATTAGCTAAGCAGGGTTTAATACAAAGCTAAGTTAGCTATCATTACCCTAGGGTTAATAACCCATAAAGTTAGTAGCTAACTGTTAATTTACTTCGATGTTTATACGAGCTGGCAACTTACCTTCTTGTAGCTGGCGGCAGTTATTTGATACATGCTGTTCAGTTATTATGATTTGCCTAAATAGTGTGTCTAAACTCATATTTGTAAATACTCTCCTGTGGAGACGCAAGTAACGTTAATAATCTAGCGGCCAAACTCTCCCAACCTGCCTGATATGGTCAAAGATTCTATAGTTAACCGTCTCTGGTATCGTTGATGCGGTGGGACTGGCAGGTCTACTCTGCGCGCGGCGCTATGACGTACAGTCAGAGGGCCAAAACTGATTTGCAACTCTCTGACACCTCTGGGTAGCCTACAAGCTGACAACCTACAATTCTATCCAGCATTAATATTTAAAACCACTTAACGTGTTCTAGCATGGTTGTCATCTTAGAAAAGTATTTTTGTCCTTTGTATTTCTTAAAAATGGTAAAATCTCATTTTTTTTTTTTCAAAGTGCTTCCTCTTCTAAACCCCCTAATTCTGAGCAAATTTGCAATATATTCCAATTTATGTGCAAGCATGATCTTAAAAATGAATGATCAATAAATACCAAAAGCGAACACACTGGCAGGGCTCAATCTGGGGGGCGGGATGGTTTTGTCTTTTCAAATTTCCTCTGCACGCAATAGGATAGCGCTACAGCCATGGGCATCAGAGCCATTCTAAGACTATAAGCAAATAATTCTTTAAGCGTAACTCTTGCCAAAACGCAACCTAGGGTCTTTTTTTGAATGTACCCGAGTGAAAAAGCATATTTGAAGCAATTAAAAGCACAATTTCGTCGGAAAAGCCACTTTTAAGCTTGACATTATTGCATATTGTTGTTTTCGGGTCAATTGGCCTTTTGAATGGGAGTCCTAGGGGCACTACTATTTTGATGCATGATCTCATCAAAATCGCTATTTTTAAAACACTAAGAAGGCTTCACACAACATGAAACTTTGATCAAAGTATCACCAGCAGGGCCGGAGTCGGGCCATTTTTCAGCCCAGGAGTTTCAGGCCCAAGACCAGCCCACTTTTTCCAATGTGGTGGAAATTGGATAAATTAACAGTTCAGTTCTTACAATTCTGTAGTTTTTATTAGTACTATGGTTCAACAAATAAAGGTTATTTAACAGCTTTCTACAACAGCTAAGGGGCATTGTTAGGCAAGACGCGCTAGTAGAGTGCCTAAAACCCCCCTTAGCTGTTGTAGAATCAGTGTAACCTACGAACTCGAGTGGCTTATTGCTTTTCTAAAACTGCTATAAATACCTATAGTAGGTATGTAGGTATATTAGGTAAAGTTTCATAAAGTAAAGGCACAGCAACGATAAATGTAACGATTTATTCATAGATAATCATTCTTCCGCCAAGAAATATATTTCCTCTATCTGAATCGGTTGCCAAGCAACAACGAGACACAGCTACTTTAACTTTTGTATCAAAAGGGCCTTCATGAAATGCGTCTCTAGACTGTAATACACATTTTAACAGGCCAAGTTGAAGAGCTGTTGTCCGTTATTGTTCGTGCAAATAGGCTGATTCATGTACCCTTGCATTTTGCAACTGTGAGGTCCATGGTTAGCCTGGCTTTCACCAGACCAAGTTCAATCTTTTAAGAAATCGAAAAAGAAATTGCTGGCAGATCAGGCTGGGTTCACCCAGCCTAGTCCATGTTACACAACATAAATTGTCACTAGGCTATGCTGGCGACCCAAATAAAATCTCCTTTGGGAACCAATGGCTTACAGTATCAAGCGGACTTAATACAGTTCACGCAGCTGCGTGAATCACGGAAAGTGTGAATGAAGTAGCCACTTCTAAATGGGACCCACTGTAGGTCTTATTAGCTGAAGGTCTGTGGCTAAAGCAGCCATAATGAAAGTGTTATCATCGTTTGGATACTTCACACACACATGCTTTTTAATCGCATAGACTACAACTACCAAGCTGGAATCAAAGCACATCGATTCCCCTCTCACACCCTACACACGCACTTCAAACAAACACACAGGCGTTTTTTTATTTAAACCTTTATTTTACCAGGAAGGTCCCATTGAGACACAATGTCTCTTCTGTCAGGGAGTCCTGGTCAAGATGGCAGCATTTTTTTTTTTAAAAAAGACAAAGAAAATACAACATGGGACATGGGTACAGAGCAAAGACATCAACAGCACACTAACACAGAGGACACAAATGGCATGGACCGGTGCATGGTCTGCTCTTGGACCACCATATTCAGTTTATTAATTTGCCGTGAATTATTACACAAAATGTTCATTAAATGCACAAATAAGTATTCCTAGGTTAATGATTGATATGAATCATACAGTATGAAGGCTACAGTAGCCTAGCTAATGTTAACTAGAAATGCAATTCCAAGGAATTACCAGTGCATGAAAATGCTTAAGTTGTGATGTAAAATATCATGTATACACTGTAAAAAGTTTAACGTAAAATTTACAGCAACTTGCTGGCAGCAAATAACCAGCAAGTTGCTGTATTTTACTCTACAGTACACCTACTGTATATGAAATCACAGTACCTATGCCTGATACTGTAAATGCAAACTACAGTAGTACTACCAGTGCTGTAATGTATACAGTATTGAATTGTTCACCGATTTTTAATCACAGTAATGTATGGATCATACTGTAACTTAGTACAGTAGTAATACCAGTGCTGTAATGTTATATACAGTAATTTTGGGAAATTCATATCCTGCTTTATCTACAGCCAGGATAAATTTGACTAGGCCTAGGTATGGTTTAGGCTACACAAACTTGCATAAATAACCATTGACAACTTGTTATCAGTTTGAAAAGCAAGTACATTTATTCACTTTTTTCGTTTAGAAATTCTCGTGGTGCTGCATCCTAACGTTAGACCAATCGGTTGCAGTCAGCCTGATCCACCACCAGTAGCAGAGTGAAGCAGCACCTAGCAGAAATAGAAGAAAAAAAAGATAAACAGTGTTAGATAACAATTTTCAACTGAAACTGAAGGCTACTTACAAGTGAAACTTTAGAATAATCATTTATATATATATACTGTATGTTTTTGAGTTTACTGTCAAAATGCCAGGCTGAAGATGGTGTTAGCATAACTCAGTTTCAAGCAAGGTATATTTAGCTGCTAACGTTAGCCAGCTGGGTGAGCTCATTGATGATGTTTGCTTGCAGCAACACATAGATATATGTACTGATTACGATGAGTTAACGTTACATAAGTTAGCTGGTAGCAGCTAAACCTCCACGCTTAACGTTAACCAGCAGCACATCATCTTCAGCCTAACATTGTGACAGTAACATACTAGGCCTAGCACTACTATTTAAATGTTTTATATAAATTATATGAATATAATAAACTGTAACTTACTGAGAACTAAGGTAGCAGCTAGGCCTAATATAAATGAGACTGCTAAAACATTAACGCAATGCCACCTTCACAGCAACAGCAACTATGATAGCTAGCCTAACCTTACTTACTTAGTTGATGACTTAGCATGGATGAGTTTGTAAGTTAGACAGTACAACGTACATAGACTGTACACATGCCCGAATTTAATGTACTACAATTTCACAATGAAACATTAACGTTACATAAATAAATGCTTGCTTACCATTAAGGTGGAGCTGCGAACTTGACAGAGTGCTGAACACCTTTGGTCTGACTGACTGAACTGTTGCTCAAAAATGATCTCCCGCCGACAGGACAGTTCAAAGCGCGTGCCGCTAGCGGTGCACGTTTTCAATCACCACGTCAAAATTTCCCAGTAAACCATAAATCCATGACTTTTCAATATCTTTTCAAAATGATGATTTGGATGGAAAATCAACATATCATCAATGTCACCTTGCTATCTGGGAGCTTAACTTTGTATTTATGTGCAAAAAGAAAACAGAAAACCCCAACTGATTTTCCGCCATGTTTTTTCAAAATTTTCAAAAAGCTGACAAGTGAGGGAGGAGTCAGATTTATTACTGTGTTATGATTCGCAGCAAATTTTTATTACTGTAGTTTGACCATTTTTGACCATAATTCATAGCGAAACTACAGCAACATACTGTATTCACAAATACAGTACACATTTTCCTCAAAAACAGCAGTGATGCTGTGAAAATCACAGAATCTTGTTACAGTGTAGTTAAAACAGATAATACAGAGATGGTTACTACGGTGATGCTAGGATAGACATGGTAACATGCTAACTAGCTACAGTGGTTAGGAGTCATAGTTGATGACAAGTGTTGACATAGTTGATGACAAGTTAAAAGTTGTTGATAGACAGCTAGTTTAATAGATAGTTTAATGATAGTTTAAAAGTAGACCGTTTAAAAGTTGAAGGTAAATAGTTTAAAAGTTGTTGACAGACTGGAAGTTTAATGAATGTTGATATTCAAATAGTTTAATAGCTGTGTATAGGTAGATATTTGACGATAACTGAAAGTTGGAATGGCTCTGATGTTTGCTAGCAGTTATGCTAAGATTTTTAACTATGCTAACCATGCTACTTAGCTAATGTTTTATAGCAGTGCTAGAAATGTTAACATGCTAACCATGCTACTTAACTAACGTTTTCTAGCAGTTTTCTAAACATGCTAACTATGCTAACATGCTAACTATGTTAACCATGTGACTTAGCTAACCTAGCTTATAATTTTTAGTAGTTATGCTAACTATGTTAACTAGCATGCTAACAATGCTAACTATACTAGCCATGTGACTTAGCTAACCTAGCTAATCATTTTTAGTAGTTATGCTAACTATGCTAACTAACATGCTAACTATGCTAACCATGTGACTTAGCTAACCTAGCTAATTATTTTTAGTAGTTATGCTAACTATATTAATTAGCATGCTAACAATGCTAACTATGCTAGGCATGTGACTTAGCTAACCTAGCTAATCATTTTTAGTAGTTATGCTAACTATATTAATTAGCATGCTAACCATGCTAACTATGCTAACCATGTGACTTAGCTAACCTAACTTATCATTTTTAGCAGTTTTGTCAAAAATGCTAACTATGCTAACATGCTAACTAGCTACAGTGGTTAGGAGTCATAGTTGATGACAAGTGTTGACATAGTTGATGACAAGTTAAAAGTTGTTGATAGACAGCTAGTTTAATAGATAGTTTAATCATAGTTTAAAAGTAAACTGTTTAAAAGTTGAATGTATATAGTTTAAAAGTTTAAAAGTTGAATGTAGATAGTTTAAAAGTTGTTGATAGACAGCTAGTTTAATAGATAGATAGTTTAATGATAGTTTAAAAGTAGACCGTTTAAAAGTTGAATGTAAAAAGTTCAGTAGTTTAATGGGTTACATTGTTTAACAGTGGATTATTGTAGTGAGGACTTTTATTTTGAAACAGTTTTGGGCAGAGGAAACAGTTGAATAGGATGTGTAGTCTTAATTGACCCAGATTGTATGCTTAAAGCCTGAGGCTGCAGGTGGCCTGAACACCTGCCATAGGATTCTAATTGCTTAACGGCCGTATTATGATGTCAGAATCGGCAATGTTAAGTCTATGGGGATTTTTAAAACGTTTTTCTTTAATAGTATAAAAAGTATAAAAGTTTCAAAGTTGAAAAGACATAGCAGCTTGGTCCGTTTGAATACCTACGTTACAAAGTTTGAATGAAGTTTTTAAGTTAAACTGTTCAAGAGAAATAGCGTACGGAAAAAGTGGTAAGCGGAATAATAATAAGAAGTTGTTTAAGTTGCCTAGGAAGAACAGTACAGTGCATTTTCATGCACTGTAACTAGCAGCATTAACGTTACCAACCTCCCTGCTTAACTCACCACAACTTTGTAGGTCTTGTCCCTCATGCTGGCCCTTACAAAACCCACAAGCTGACTCTCGGACACACAACAGTCAATAATGTGACCCGATTTAAAGTGGCTTTCACCCCTTTGGACACTGACTAAAACATAATATATTTCATACCTGTGTTGCAGCATGTAGGCTAATGCAAAACAAGGTTAGTGCCCCATTAACTCTTGGCGTCTATATGAGCATATACAATCGCTTAGTACAGCCGTAGCTGGTTTTAAATCTACCACGTGCAGTTAAGTTTTTATGGCTTATACCGCAATTGTCAATGGAGAAATTGCATTGAATTTTTACTTCCGGCATCGGCTGTGGGTGGGACTGTGCAGCTCTATGCTAATGGTAATGGCGTTGTCCTTGTAGGAAACGTCCATTGTTTTCCCAACCCACTTTAGATTAACTTCCAACAAAGTTACGTCTTGCTACTGCGCTATCTGGTGGACAAACTACGTAACGCCAATACTGGAAATGCAGCCTAAATGATGATGAACATTCGGTTTTCCTTTAATCATACTGAATTTGTAATTATGTATCGGCCGGGGGTCTGACAGGGGGTCACCTCACGCCACTTTTATCAGTTATTTTTCCAAAATTGCCATATAATAAAGAGCATCCTTCAAGCCTTTTGGATAACTGAAACTATATGATCATGGGAGAAAATAGTGCAAGACCATAGCGGTCATAGCCTATATTGTTTAATAGACTAGCACATAGCGTTTAATAGAATAGTTGCATAGGCTACAATACAAAGTAAATAGACTATAGTCATAAATAAACAGACTCGCCACTAGCAGGCCTAGGCTACAGTTGAGTGCAAAATCTCATCATCACTGTGTCTTTCCATTCATTTCAAAATGTTCTTGTAAGATCCTGCTCAAAAGTCAATTGCACATAGGGCCTACTGATAATATTGCAACATTGAACGTAGGCTATGTGATCGCTCAAACTGTTCTTTAAAGTACAGAACTAACTAACACATTTACGAAGTGGGTAGAGGCACCAAATGTGATGGAAAGATTAAGAGCGAACAGGACACTCGGCATGGCTTTTAGTATTTTGTGCTGCTCTGACAGTCCACTTTTATTGACGGTTAGTCTCCTGTATTTGAGTTTGGAGATGTACTGTTTTGCAGCGACATGCTACGAATGCCGACTCCACAACTGTCACACTTCCCAGCCAGCGCTCTATTTTGTTAGAGAGTCTTAAGGCGGGCTTAACAGGATAACAACAGTCCTGCGACGGTGAACAACAAGGAAGGTGGCTATGGCGAACTTTGAAGAGCAACACAATGTTGTTTGAATCGGCGTTAAGGCCAACTTTGGAGAAGTTGGACTTGTGCTTTTCTTTGAAAGTTGAGCAACACAATGCACTTAAGTAATTTCTTTCGAAGAAGGATGTATTTGCCGTTTTGCCGACCGGATACGGATATGGTCGTAGCCCTGGCCTATTGCATGCCTAAGCAGTTTGAAAGACAATTCTCTGCCCGCCCCTTGGATTAGGCGAGGTGAATGGTTCGATTCCAGACTATACATAGGCTACCGGTAGGCTTCCCTCCATTCGGAGTTCGTAGCTCTCGCTGATTTAGCAATCTCTGGAATTACGCTGATAAATGGTGGGGCAACGCAGATGAGTAGATATTCGTGTTTGGAATCATTTTGTGCAATGGGATCTTTAATTACCACACTGAGTCAGGACCTCGGCTTAATATCTCGTCTGAAGGCTGGCATGTTTTGTCTAGAGAGAAGTGCCACCTACTAGTCACCCACCAACACTACTTCCAGTAGCAGCATAGTTTTCCAGGGGTGCCATTTTATTAGTTCAAATATCAATAATCTTTCTCCAAAATTGTACACTGTAAATTGCATTACAATTTTTATTAGGCTGCAAGACAAACCTCAAAGTGTAAATGTAAAACCACTTTCCTGAACAAAGTCTAACGTTTTATCTTAAATAAATATTGGTTGGTGTGTCAACATGACCATTGAACAGCATGTTTTTTCTTTTTACCTTAGGCATGAAGACAAGACAAGTTATGTAATGCACTCCACTGTTATTAGCACCCCAAGTAAAGTTGAGTAAAATCATTTTTTGGTGATTTATCTTTATCTCACAATGAGAAAAAAATCAAACTTTTAAGAAAAACAAATGTATTCGGAAATTAAAAAAACAAGAACAAATATAGCTGCAAGCAGCAATGAGGGGGCCAAGCAGTGAGATCAGCAGGCCAGATTTGCCATGTAAGTCAATGCCGTTGCATCAGACATATAGCCTTAAGCAGTCACAGCAAGTTCCATGCCATACAACCCAAGATTGGCTGAGTTACAAGGTCAAGTTTCACATCAAAACATAACTGATTTTGTGGGGCTGAACCAGGGCTGAGTGTCGCCGCCCCCTCCCCCACCCAACCCACCACCGAATCAGCCCTGCCCATCCCACCCGTCCCACCCTTGCACGCACATTTAGAATGAACTAGATGGAACTTGCTGTCATCAGTTTCACATCAAAAATAAAAGATTGACTGAGATATGATCACACTTGCTGTGATTTAAACACAGAGGTCAAAAATTGACGTCATAGGGTGTGTGGGGGTGTGAACTCGGCTTGGCCCAAGGATTCCAATGATACCTCATTTTGCCATTCGGGTCAACAGGTCAAAAGTTACGTCCGTGAACACAAGTCCAACTTTGGCCTGTTGGTGGCGCTAGAGCGCTTGAGGTGCCGGCATGAAACTTGGTGAAATGAATTATTGGACTGTCCCCAATTAGGGTGCAAAATTGTTTAACTTTTTACCAGACGGTTCTATGGGCTGCCATTGACTTCCATTGCAAAATAATGCGCATCAGCAACTACTGGCCAAAATGCATTTTTGTCAATTACGGAGCCCCCTAGAGGTCAAATGTCACCAAATTTCTTGAGCATCCTCCCGATGTGGTCTGAGGTACATGTACTAAGTTTGGTTTTGATACATGAAAGCGTTGCTGAGATATGAAATCACTTCCTGTTTGGCGGCCGCGCAAAAATTTTGATTGGCTGGTACAGGCCAAAGCTTCTGTCAATTGTTCCAGAACGCAATGCACTCATCAGGCATGGTCTGAAGATGGTCTCTGCCAATTTTGGTGAGGAACAGATGAAATTTGTGACCTGTCAAAACTTTTTTGTGTTTTTGATTTAATCCAATATGGCGGCCGAATCAATTACGATGACATCACAAGTTGGCTTGGGTCGGCCTAAGGACCTTCAACAGTAGTACCAGACACCACTAGTGGGTTTTAATTCTAAGCACAACTGCTGCTACAGGCCAAAAGGCATGTTTCTTAATTACAGCGCCCCCTAGAGGTCAAAGGTCACCAGATTTCTTGAGCGTCCCCCTGATTGGGTCCTGAGTCCATGGACTAAGTTTGGTTATGTTAGATGAATGGGTTGCTGAGATATGAGCTCACTTCCTGTTTTGCGGCTTTGCCGCAAATTTCGATTGGCTGTTACGCGCGAACGGTTTTAGTTCCGAAGACGAAAAGGAATAACTTTTGTGCGGCTTGGTCTGAAGAGCATGTGTGTCAAGTTTGGTGACGATCGGACAAAATTTGTGACCTGTGAAGTTTTAGTTTCACTTTCACTAAAATCCAATATGGCGGAAAATCCATCATGGCGGAAAATGACGTCATAGGGTGCGTTGAACTCGGCTTGGTCCAAGGATTCCAACGATACCTCATTTTTCAAAATCGGGTCAACAGGTCAAAAGTTACGTGCGTGAACGCACGTCAAACTTTGGCCTGTTGGTGGCGCTAGAGCCCTCGAGGTGCCGACATGAAACTTGGTGAAATTAATCATTGTACTATCCCCAATCAGTGTGCCAAATTTCACAACTTTTTACCAGACGGTTCTATGGGCTGCCATAGACTTCAATGGCAGAGGAAAGATGTTAAATAATAATAAGAAGAAATCATAGAAACACAATGGGTGCCTTCGCAGCTTCGCTGCTTGGCCCCCAAATATAGCCGCAAGCGGCAATGGCGGGCCCTAGCACTTGCGGGCCGCAACCCGTGACATTTCGGAATCCAACAAAGCACTGACGTGGTGCGTTTGTGAAATGTACATAATTGATGCATGTGCTATTTGTTTTTGTATTTTATTTTCTGGCACATTTACTTGCTTGGCCAGGTGGGGGCGCAATGCAAGGCAGGCCCATTGGGTGTCATTATAATCATAATATATATTAACCTGAGGAATTTCAGACTATTCATTTTAAGCAAAGAACATTTCTGATGCACTTTTTGGTTGGACATATGGCGCTATGTTAGGCATGGAAATTACACATGTGAATATCATCAAAATAATGATATTTAATAAAAATTTTGTAAATAAATTCCAAAAACTATTCTGACTTTGGCCAGTTGTTGGCACTATGCCAGACAGGCATAATGGGTGTTTGGATGTCATATACACATATATATCTGATTAATCTGATGCATCTGATTGTGATATCCAACAGACGTGGAAAAAACACATTCCTTCTCTTGCCAATTGGTGGCGCTATGCAAGGCATGTTAATAAGACATATGAATATCATCATCATGATATCTAATTTTTGTGTTAAATTTCAGATCAATTAGTCAAAGCATTGAACATTTTTGGCACATTTCCTGCTTGGCCAGATGGTGGCACTATGCTAGGCATGTGAATTACACATGTGAATATCATCACAATAATGATATCCAATATTTTGTAAAGTTTCAGATCAATCAATAAAGGCACTGCCAATTTCTGGCATATGTTCCTGCTTGACCAGGTGGTGGCGCTATGCCAGGCAGGCCCATTGGGTGTCTGGATATCATCATAATCATAATATCTATTAACCTGAGAAGATTCAGACCATTCATTCAATGCACTGTGACTTTATGACACATTTCCTGTTTATGTGGTGAGATATTAAAACCATAATATAGTACAACATATCAAAAATCCCTTCACAATTTAACATCAGCAACATCTTGGCATAATGTTTGTCAAATTTCACATGAATCTGACAAACCGTCTAGGACAGGGGTGGGCAAACTGCGGCCCGCGGGCCGGATCCGGCCCGCCAAGCACTTTCATCCGGCCCGCCGAGCATTTCATTTAGTTATCAGGCTGCTCGCTATTTTTTTCCTGCGATATAGACGACGTTGGTTAGCTTTACTGCAAACTACTTTTCACTCTCCTTAGATAACGTTTACAATGTCAATGTTAAAACATCATGTTAAATAGTTTAACATGATGTTATCTCTAAGTTAACTCTTAGTTATCTCCTTTGCGGCAGATCTAACGTGAACATTATGCAATCCAATTGTGCGGCCCGCCGGCCAATTTTCAAAACCCAATGTGGCCCTTGAGCCAAAAAGTTTGCCCACCCCTGTTAATACAAAAGTTGTTTGTTTTTGTGAGTTACATACACTATATGCCAACCACAAGTCACAGTGACATAAGGGGGCACTATGCAGTTCTTGGGCAACGCCTGGTGCCAAGGTTTTATCCCTGTCTATTCACTGTACCACTTGATGTGTGTGCCAAACTTCATGCGTTTTCACCCATGGGAAGCACCTCTTTTGGCATCACAATTCATCACATTTTAGTCCGCACAAAATCCCAAATACCTCACTTCCTGTTGGGCGTGGCTAATGCATTGTACATACGAAAGTTGTTCATCTTGGGGAGATACACACACCTACCAAATTTGGTGTGTCTAGCTGAAAGTATGTGCCAACCACTGCATCAATCACCTAAGGGGGCGCTACTGAGTCCCTGGGCCACGCCCGGGGCCAAGCTCTTGTACCTAACTGCTTTGCGTGACACCTGATGTGTGTGCCAAATTTCAAGACTTTTCACCCATCTTAACCACCTCAAAAAAGGAAAGCACTCTGAGACAAAGTTAAAATACTCGTAATAATAATAATCCTTACAAAAACAATAGGGCCTTGCGCCCTTCGGTGCTCGGGCCCTAATAATCCTTACAAAAACAATAGGGCCTTGCGCCCCTCAGTGCTCGGGCCCTAATATAATCTTTACAAAAACAATATGGCTTCGCACTTCTCGGTGCGCAAGGCTGCCCCGGCCTCGTGCACCATCGGTGCTCGGGCCCTAATTATAAACAAAAACCCAATTATTGGCATCCCTGCAAACTCTGTGAAAGCATCCCTTTGCTAATAAAAAAAGGTCTTAGTCTAATGAGATGACCATTGCATAAGCTTGATTTTGTGTTCAGTAACAATGTTTGTCTTCCATTATCTGGAAAAATATGTTGGATCATTCACCTGCTGAGTAATCACATCATGACCGTTACTGTAATGATCCTGTCTTGTTTTGTATTCCATTGGGTCTCCTTTGTTTACCTCCTGTGTTTACTTCCTGCGTCTTGTGCTTCCTGTTCCTGTTCTGTTCATAATGTCTTGATGTCACGCCATATGATATGTCACACCACATAACAATCTGAAAAAAAATGTGTATTTCACAACAGCAACAAAAGTATGTTTAAGACAGGTATACCACGTAAATGTTCACTGTTAAACATCCCAACTGTATAAAACAGAATGCCACCAAATATTGTATAGTGTTGTTTAAAAAAGAAACACTACACAACAAAGTGGAGACAATCCAAACCGAACAGGGGCAAAGACAAAAACTTGGGGTTTATTGTAACGAATCCTGGAGTTGATACAGTACAGTACACGAGCACCACCGCCGTACAAACTCGAAGACAAAATACAAAATCTCTTGCTGAAATACATTTCTAGAAGAATAATAACTATAAAATGTAATTCCAAGGAGGGAATTACCAATGCATGTAAATACAAAACATTGTATTAGTTAAAAAATACAAATTACTTACAATATGATTATTCAGATTACATAGACCTACGGTATTCTTGAAAACCACTTACTAGGTTAGATGTTACCTTAGAGCAGTGTTTCTCAAACTTTTTTTCTGGGGACCCACTTTTTAAAAATGACAGACTATCGCGACCCAACTCGTGACTGTGGTAGTTATCAAACTAGATCAGTGGTTCTCAAACTTTTTCTTTCATTCCCCACTTTGATCAAGGGGGCATTCTCGAGCCCCACCTGTCCCTCATCGCTCTAAGAAAGTGGTAGGTCAAGCTTAAACTTGTCAAATTTATTGAAATAATGACAAGTTGTAAATATATCCTCTTCAACAGAGTTAAAATCAGCTGGTGCTGCAGATATAATAATAAATAAATACATAACACACATATTTCTGTTTTCCAGCAACATATTAGGAAGCATAGGCCATTTTACAGCATTGTACAATATATCCAATGAAATACCATGCTGCATTAAATGGATCCATAATCCAGTCATACTGAGCACTGCTGGTTGGGAAATATTTTTGAAATAAACTTTGCAGGGATGTGATGTAGGCCTACTGTTTAATACATGGGATCACAAGAGTGGCTCCCAATCAGACGTTTCAGCGATTTCGCTCAGAAATCTCAAAGGCATAATACTGTTGCGATCGAGGCGCCTGTCCCATACTCAAGTTTTTTTGGTGAATGTAGTAATCTGATTTGCTAGGTGAGGTAGGTGCTTGACTTTGCCTTGTAACTGGACATTTAACTCAAATGTATCGCTAAGATAGGCCAGCTTCGTCAAGAAATGTTCATTAGTGAACGTGCTTGCAGATTCAAACATGCGCTCTTCCTCCAAGAAGAGGCGATTCGGAGCTCAAACACGCGCAACAGCACTTTACCTCAGGAAAGCCACCTTGCCTCGCTGTGAAACAGTACAGCCTTTTGGTCAGCTACCATCTCTTCGCAAAGTGCGGAGAATAGACGCGCTTTTAAGGGCCGGGTTTTGATGAAATTCACCACTCTCACAACAACGTTCAAAATGTCATATAGGTCGGGACTAACTAAGCTGCCTTGACACGAGCGCTTCCCTGTGAATAACACAGTGCGTCCATTGCGCATCGGGTGCTACCTGGGCCCAGGCTACAGATAAAAAAATAAATAAAAAACTGTTTTTCACGTCAGTTCGCGCCCCACCTGGCATGTCTCCGCGACCCACAGTTTGAGAAACGCTGCCTTAGAGTATATGACAGTCAGTACAAATAAATTGTTAATCCAACGTTGATCAATATTCTTTGTTTTAATACAGTACAGTATAAACAACAGCGGAATGATACTCAGAATACAGTAATGAACACTTAACAACCAATGCACGCTGAAAGTCAATAATTCTAAGTTGTTGAAAGCAATTTTAAAGTTTGCCATGTCTACTGAATTTGGATTCTTACAGAACTTGATTAAGCCAATATTATTATCCTAAGATATATATATATATATATACACAGTATATATATTTCGATATTTATTAGTGGTAATTCTGAACAGGCAGCAACAGCTAAAGGTCTCAGTTAAAGGTACAGTAACAGGCCACATTTGATGGTGATATAGACTGAAGAATAAAAGTCAGCCCTTCAGATGATCAGTTTTAGACAGAACATAGGTTAGAATCTTAATTTTCACACAGCACAGCTCAGGTCTAGCAGCTCAGCTAAATTTCATAGATGTCAAAGCACAGGTATGATTCAAAGTTATGAATGGTTGACAGATATGATTCACAGCTATGTTTGTTTCATATGGTTGTCAGGATAAGTCTCAGTATAGTTCAAAGGTATGTACACAGATATGTTCACATGGTCACATGTTTGTAGGAATGTATGTTAGTAGATATGTTGCTAGCAGTATTGTCAGCAATGTTGTCAGCGATTGGGACAGTGCTGTGAGTGATTGGGACAGTGTCCAGACTAATGGTATCGAGTTTTGTTATGTTATGTTAACTCAAAGTGCCACGGAGATGTTAGTCCACTTCCTCTTTGGCTTCATCACCATATTTGATTGGCTGTCACGGGCAAACAAAAATGAAATTAAAAAATCTGACAAGTATCTTTTGTGCGGCTCGGGCAGAAGATTATCTCCGCCAAGTTCTGTGAAAATCGGATGAAATTTCTGACCGCTGAAACTTTTCGTAGAGTTTGGACTAAATCCAATATGGTGGAGGTCCAATATGGCGGAAAGTGACGTAATAGGGGTCATTGAACTTAGGTCGGTCCAGGGATTCCAACGGTGTCTGATATGTGAAAATCGGACGCACCGTTCAATGGTCACATGCGTGAATGCAATTCAGGTTCGACCCATTGGTGGCGCTAGAGTGTTGGGCATAGAGTTCTGTAAATTGGTGAGAGTGATCACGGGACAGTGCTGAATCAATGTGCCAAATTTCATACATTTTTGGCCAGATTTTGACCTGTTGGTGGCCAGATGGCTGGGTTTAGAGGTCCGTAAATGAGTGTGAGTGGTCAGTGGAGTGTCCCAAAACTTTCTGCCAAAAAATCTGCACTTTTTAGCCAGGCGTTCTATGGGCTGCCATAGACTCCAGTGGCGGAAGTATAATAATAGGAAAAGCTAGTAACTCAATGGGGGCCTAGCAGCGAATGGGTGCCTTCGCAGCTTCGCTGCTAGGCCCCCAAAAATGTGTCTAAGTCTCTGCGGCTCGACCCAAAGGAAAAAGAAGAACAAAGAGCTCTGGGAACAAGGGGCCGTTCTCTTTTTATACCCCACTCGAGCAGGCAGAACATGTCCTAGTTTGGTATTCTTTCTTGCCATGAAGTAATGGTTCTGCTTTTTTGTTTTTCTAGTTGCCAGTCAGCTTTTGTTTTGCTGACAAACAGTTTCTCACAGCTGGTACATTATGTTCTTACATTCTGTCTTACATTTTGTTCAAAGCACATTTTATTTAGCATAACACACATTAAATCTAACACTACCTTTTTATATCTAAGCAAACACATTTTATGTAAATATTCCTTAAGTCTGAGCAAAACACTTTAAGTTTATAAGCAAACTTTCTTTTATGTTTAAGAAAAATCTCTTAAAAGTTTTTAAACATAATAAGTCTAACTTGTTTCACACTGGTTGTCTATCATTACCTTGCAGCATTTGCACATTTTTATTTGTTTTAGAGCAAGCTGGATTTAAGCAGTTATATGACTAAAAATCTTTTAATTATAAATTATGAGACTTTCCACGTTTTCACTCATCTAGTTGTATATTTCTACAGTAGCTAAATAAGACAGTAGGCGTGTGGCGCAGGATAGCCCTTAGGAAAAAGTAGGCTACTATAGGAATCTTATAGTATTTTGGGACTAAATATTATAGTAGGCTAATGTTATATGAATCTTATATGAATACTATAGTATTTTGGGCCATAATATAGAACTAAGACTACTATAAAAATATTTTAGTCTAAAGGATATTATAGAGGTAGCCTATTACATAACATAGAACTATTTCTGTGATGTTCTGTAATAGGCTACCTCTATAATATTCTATAGCCGCTAGGTAGGCTACTCTCTATGGCTATGTCCCAAAATACTATAGTATTCATATAAGATTCCTATAAGATTACTATAATATTTTGTCCCAAAATACTGTAAGATTCCTATAGTAGCCTATTTTTTCCTAAGGGAGTATGAGACAGTAGCCTATAGGCCACCAACAACAGGCTACAGTGACCTACAGTTTTTGCTCCTACTAATATTGTCTACTCAAGCCTCTGTATTGACTGTTATGTTCTGTGGGTCTTTGTGTTTATGGAAATCATCGGCTTGCCCAAGAATCCCTGGCAGAATAGATATTGTATGTCAATGGGACCTTGCAGATACAATAAAGGATAAATGAAAATGTTTTTCTTTTTTAAATATTATATAGCCTGCTATTCTGTGTTAATTTATGTTATGTATGTGAGACGTAGGCCTAAGTCAGGGACAGAGCACCATTCAAGTACAAGTTCAAGTAGTTTATTGTCATGTACTCATTAAAGGAATTATAAGTAATGACATTTTTGTGCTGAAGAGCCAGCTCAATGACATATTCAGACTTACAAAGTTACCCCAGTAGCCTACCATTGCTGAATGAGAAATAGTCTGATAATTAGCCTAAGCATTGAAACTACATAAAATGCCTGGTCAGGGACAACCAGCAATGCCTTCACTGACCAGCAGGGGGGTCCTGAAAACCTTTAATATACCACATTGCAAATATTATTGTGTATGACATGCACTATGTAAATAAACTTGCTTGCCTTGCATATTTGTCCTGATGATTTCTGTCTTCTGTTAGCCTATGCATCCTTCTATATGAACTTCTTACACAATACAACAGTACCCTATATACCAGGGGTATACAATTAACCTTCAGCTAGGTCCAGTTACGGAAAATTTCCTCAAGCAAAGGTCCGGAGCATCATAATGTTTAACGTGCGTGTATAGGTATGTATTATGTTATGTATGTATGTGTATATATTTGGATAGATGGATGGATGGAGCCTAGTTGTAGGCCTAGGCCTAATGTTTAATGTGAAATAAAATAAGCCTAAAAGGCAACATTCGAAATGAGGAGAAATAAGGCATGATGAGAGTAATTGGGGAGAAAAACTGAGTAGCCTTGGCTATTTTTAAGATCTTAACGTGAACTTAAAATAAAATTTGAGCTGAGATAAGGATGGATATTCCACAGCTGGTTCCTTGAACCCAATCAATCAGCTAGTTTAATTTTAGTTTTTTTTTATGTTGACCCGAAATCCTGGAAACCCAGGAACATCACGTTGTTGGGCAGTGAATGGATGTAGGCCTAACTAGATTGTGGTGGATCAATTATATTGCCCTCTTAAATTGTAAAATATTCTGTGGTCTCAGTTCACTGTTGAATGGGTAGGCCTAGCCTACCCTATGCTTGCTCAAATATATGCTTTGTCTAGTAGAGGTGCTTCAAATTGGCGCTTTTAAAAATCGCCTCTCTCAGAATATGTAGAAGAGTCGGTCCAGGGCAATTCCGCGCAAAACTGTCACATCCATAACGCCAACACAATGCCATGGTAGCCTATTTAGTTGGCGTTATGGACGTGATCGTTTTGCATGGTATTGCCCCCGTATCGTTATATAAAGCTCTGTTGAACAATCCATGATTTGAAAATAACTTATCGCTAACTTAGATATCCATCTGATATCGTCTGTTCTCGTCCCGTCTCCTCTCCTCGCTCGTTTCAGGCTATCAGTGAGTCTCTTCACCATAGTAACTTTACTTTAGGCTACTGACTCGACTATTTATCAGAATGCACAGATTTCACTGGCTGAGTAGCAGCAAGCGAAATGATGGTTCATGAAGCTACTGAAGTAAATGCTGTTATCCTAACCTATGAAACATTTAGCGCAGCTTTGAAATCTTACGTGAAAATCTAAATTAGGCTATTATGGTCCGGGTCCGGATAGGATCACGTCAGGGTCCGGACCTGGACCGCGGTCCGCCATTTGACGACCCCTGCTATATACCATGCCTGCCACCTTCATCCTTTGGCTATCTTCTACCAAATGCCCTCTCAGTTTGCCCATTACCCACCTTCACTTCACAATTAACCAATTCCCTCTATTACCAATATTCAATCACGCCATAGTTAGGCCTACAACACTGCCATTCTGTGTCATGCCTATTGCCTCTTTCCATCAGCATCCCTAATGACTTCTTTTTTTTTTTTTTGAACTTCTTTTTATTTTGTTTTCATATCAGTCATACAGTGCATCAAAACAAATTCTTATATGACAAAGTTGAATAACACATGTCAGTTTTAGCGGGTTCAGATAGGTAAGTCCATGGTTTAAGGGCATAGCCCTCAAGGATCAAATACTTAAAGACTGATTGACATCATTCAAGTTAATACATTGCTATTCCTAGATCTGCCTTCAGGCTCCAACAGATAAGACACAAAAACAAAGACTAAAATAAACACAGGTAAAGAGAGAGAAAAAAAAAAAGTCATATTAAGTGAAGATGCAAAACAATAGAGGTCCAGTTATTGAGGAATGCTTCTGACTTTAGCTGTAAAACTGCAGTGATATGTTCCATGTGATACACCTCTTGGACTCTATCCTTCCATTGGACTATTGTGGGGGGCTGTGGCTTCAACCAGGAGGCCATTATGACTTTGTTTGCAATTAGCAGAAGTGTCCTTAACAATTTTGTATGGCTATCCTCCAGGAAGTCCTCAGGTACTATGCCCAATAAAAAAATGATTGGTTCCATCGGCAAATCTATAAATAAGCATTGCTTTATTTCTCTTTGAATATTTTTCCAGTATTCTAATACTTTTGGACAATCCCAAAATATATGTGTATGGTCCCCCAGTGAGCCACAGCCCCCCCAACACACAGGTGAAACATTACTCCACTTTGAAGAAACAAGTGGTGTTCTAAAATATCTCATTCGTTTGATGGGCAGCCGTGGCCCACTGGTTAGCACTCTGGACTTGTAACCGGAGGGTTGCCGGTTCGAGCCCCGACCAGTGGGCTGCGGCTGAAGTGCCCTTGAGCAAGGCACCTAACCCCTCACTGCTCCCCCGCCCGCCATTGTAGCAGGCAGCTCACTGCGCCGGGATTAGTGTGTGCTTCACCTCACTGTGTGTTCACTGTGTGCTGTTTGTGTTTCACTAATTCACTGATTGGGTTAAATGCAGAGACCAAATTTCCCTCACGGGATCAAAAAAGTATATATACTTATACTATACTTATACTTAGATGGGCTGTGGCAATAATTTTGAAAAATAATAGCTCACAGCAACATACTGTATGAAAAAAAGAACTATGAACTTAGTTCAAAATTTTGAATTATGAACTATGAACTGAACTAGTTCATTTTAAAATTTGTGAACTGAACTTTGAACTAGTTCACGTAGAAAGTGAACTTTCCCAACACTGAGTACAAGAGTTGATTACTTCACACCAGGTCGCTTCAAAAGTAAGAAGCTAGGTGACATGCAGACTTAAGCTTCAAGCGCCATATTACTGAAGTTAGCCAGACAGCGTATTTCCATCTGAGAAACATTGGCAGAGTGCAGCCTTTTTTAATTCAACAAGATGTAGAGATACTAATCCGTGCCTTTATACTAGTAGGTTAGACTAAGGCAATGCCCTTTTAACTGGTGACCCCAAAAAAGTCCTACAGAACTCTGCTGCTACACTTTTAATGGGGCCAAGAACAGAGAGCACATCACCCCTGTTTTACTGCACTGGCCAATATAATTGTTACGGTTCTGTTGATTACTTGCCATACAGTAGCACCTTCATATGTCAGAGCTTTAATATGTTATCAACCACAAAGGAATCTTAGATCTTCCAATGTTAATAATTTCATTGTGCCCAAAGTGCTCCACAAACAAAGAGGAGAAGGTGCTTTTATCCATTATTCATAGAAGCTGGAACACACTGCATATATAGGCAGGCAAACAGGCAAATTCTGTAAACATCTCCAAGAAAAGACCTGAACACATGCCTGTAGGCTATGACAGCTTTTAGTTAACTCACTTTTGTCTTGTAACCTATTTCTTCACATTATTTTACATTCTACTGCTATTCACAGGTTCATCGTATTTTCCCTGCATTACTTGTATTATAGGCCTATGTGTTGTATGTATTTCCTTATATTCCCGGATTTCCATCGTGTGAATTGTCATTTGTACTTAATCCTATGCTGTGATCCATTTATTGTGGGCCTATTTGTATGACATTTTGATTCTTTATTGTGTTAATGTTCCAAAGCACTTTGAGCTGCATTCTGTGTATGAAAGATGTTAAATAAATAAATGTTATTCTAATTATTATGACCGCCGCGCAGCGAAGCGGTCATATAGGTTTAGTCAGATTTCCGTCAAGGATTCCCGGGACACTGAAAGACCGGGGTACACGAAACTTGGTGGGCATGTAACCCCACATGGATAGCATGGAACCATTGTTTTTCATTTTGATCTGTAGCCCCCCCGCTGGACTGGACCCCCCGAAAGGAGGGTAGGGCAGACACAGTTTTCTGTGAATATCTCGAGAACCGTAGGGTTTAGGAGGACCATTTTTTTTGTATGTTGATCTCAAGGGGCCATGTCAACCCATTCCATAACCACTCATTTCATGTATAGCGCCACCTAGATAAACACAAAAAAGTAAAAATGAGGTGTTGTAATCGCAGGTATCTGTGACCTAACACAGTCAAAACTGCACAAAAGTGTAGGATCATTATGACACCCTCTGAATGCACACCAAGTTTCGTGGAATTCCGTTCATGGGGGGCCACACAATAAATTAATTTATGTTACTATACACCAACTGGCCTGTAGGTGGCCGGAGAGTTTTCTGTGAATATCTCGAGAACCGTAGGGCCTAGGAGGTCCACCTTTTTTTTGTATGTTGGTCTTAAGGGGGCATGTCAACCCATCCCATTACCACTTATTTCATGTATAGCGCCACCTAGTTAAAAATTAAAAAGCAAAAAATTAGGTGTTTTCATCACAATATCTCTGGCTGACATCTCTGGTAGGATCATTATGACACCTTCCGAATGCATGCCAAGTTTTGTGAACTTTCGTTCATGGGGGGCCTTACAATAAAATGATTTATGTGTACATTTAGTGACCGTACACCAACAAGGATTCCCGGGACACTGAAAGACCGGGGTACACGAAACTTGGTGGGCATGTAACCCCACATGGATAGCATGGAACCATCGTTTTTCGTTTTGATCTGTAGCCCCCCCGCTGGACTGGACCCCCCCGAAAGGAGGGTAGGGGCAGACACAGTTTTGTGTGAATATCTTGAGAACTGTAGGGCCTAGGATGACCAATTTTTTCTGTATGTTTGCCTCCAGGGGTCATGTTAACCCATTCCATGTGCACACATGTGCATAAACAGGTACACACGCACACACATACATTCACAGTAATCATACGTATGACACATACTCACACAGTAGACATATGTACGCATGCATGCACATGCACAAACACACAAACGCAGACAAACACACAAGCACGCACACATGCACACACACACACACACACACATGAAAATGAAAATACATGTAAAATCTATGAACTAATCATGTTTTGGTACTTGTTGTCTAGCAGATACCAGTGAGAATTGAGTGTGGATAATGCAATTTAGTGAGACAGTTAGAATCATATAGGCCTTTCAGCTTGATTTATTTTTGTGGAAAAAATGTGCTGGACTGGGCGGCGGTCATATTTTGTACCGCTCTGCGGTACATCTAGTTATGTTCAGTTGTCCGTTTGTAATTGGTAGGCCTAGTCTATAATTCCAATATTTGCCATTGTTGCACTAGCGGTGAAACGGACACTAGACACTGCACAGCTAGTAAACTGCAAATGAAGCGAAATTTGACTTCACCTACAGCTTTTTTAGGCCCAAAAAATTGGCCAATACAACTGTCAACACTGCACAACCATAAATGACAGGGTCGATTTGGGCGACAACACAATCCAAAAGTTTTCCTTTTTCTCTAGCTTTTGGATGGATTTCGTAGCCTACAGTAGGCTATACCATTAGGTTGACAGTGTGAAGACACGACGATTGCATAGATCTAGCAGACCTACGTACACTTCAGGCAAAAGACCCAGTCATCGGGGCCTTTTTGGCTTACTGGAGGAGGGCCTGACCACCAAATAGACAAGAAAGAACTCAGGAGCCGGAGATGGTCTTGGAGCTCACTTGGCAGTGGCGTTGGATCAGAGCTCAAGATCTGCACGACAACCATGGCCACCAGGGCATAGAAAGAATGAATGAGCTGATCCGGCAAAGGTGTTATTGGCCCAAAATGCGCCATGACACTGAAAAGTGGTGCAGAGATTGTGAACGGTGTACCCTAGCCAAGGGAGTTGTCCCCACAGTCCGCACATACTCTGTCCACTTGTTGGCTGCTAGACCACTGGAAGTCATTGCCATGGACTTCACAGTTATGGAAAAGGCCAGTGATGGACATAAGAACGTCCTTGTTGTCACCGACGTCTTCTCCAAATTCACCCAAGCCTACCCAACAGCTAATCAACAGGCTGACACAGTGGCCAATATCCTGACTGAGAAGTGGTTCTATTCCTTTGGTGTACCAAAAAGGATTCACTCTGACCAAGGCCGTGCTTTTGAGGGAGACCTGCTGAAGCGTCTGTGCAAGCTGTATGGGATAGATAAGAGCAGGACAACCCCATATCACCCGGAAGGAAACGGACAATGTGAACATTTCAATCGTACACTCCATGATCTCCTGCATACCCTGCCTCCTGAAAAGAAAAAAAGATGGACCCATGCACTCCCACACTTGTTGTTTGCATACAACACAGCAGTTCATCAGTCAACAGGCCACTCTCCATATAAGCTCATGTTTGGCCAGAAACCTCAACTCCCAGTGGACTTCTTACTGGGGCTAACAACTGAAGATTCAAGCACTTTTGCTTCAGCGGACTGGGTCACTACCCACAAGGAATACTTGGCAGTGTATGCTGACGCCAAAAAATGTCTCGAGGCCGCAGCCGCTACCTGAGATCGTCACAATGTGCCTACACCTCACCTCCCAGTGGACACTAGGGTGTACCGTAAGAGCCATCCACTTGGTCGCCATAAAATTCAAGATCGCTGGGACCCAAGAGTGTACAAAGTGGTAAAGTGCCGTGACGGTAAGGGCTTAGTGTACCACATCACAGCTGAAGACGGGCTAGGCTCAGATATGAATGTCGCTCCGAGTTAAAGGTTCTACCTAGTCAGGATAAGCAGCCAATAAACACCCCAGTGGATGTTCCATCACAGACTTCGACGGCTAAAAAGGGAAGGCCTGGAGGTAAGGAAGAGGATGAACATGATGTTTGGTTCCAGCTTCTCCCTAACCAGCCTGAAATCAGTCCCTCTGGTGACTGATCAGGAGGAAACTGTGGATGGACCACCAGCATCCTTCCCCAGCCCCCAAGTGGATGGTTCCCAAGAGGACAGACAAACCCCAGTGGTAGTGATTTATGACACAAGCCAACCCCCTCTTGAAGATGAGCCAGGTACGCCCTCAGTTATGATTAGTCTAGCAGAAGACCGAGTAAGACCTTCCGATTGCCACAGTCAGCAACTCAACACCTGGAGGGCCAGCAGAATGCCATTTGCTCAGTCAACCCCACCCTAAATTGCTATTTCAGGCCTTGGGACTAGAAAGGATAGGATCACAGGCACCGGGACGGTCACCTTTCAAAGTAGGGGGAATATGTGACGGGTAGAAGTGGGATAAGGCTAGAGGGTCACCTGATTTATTCACCTCATGTGTCATTCATGTGACCTGTTGTAACAGGTAGATAGCTACCGGGTCGCAAGCTCTTTGTTTAAATTAGATGGCGCATATAGTCGTTTAATATGTTCACCAGCATTTCGTATCCGTCTGATTTCTACTCACAGTACACTGCAGTCATCCTGCCCGTCTGCTTCCCTGGGCTCTTGTGCAACATTACCTGCAGGTAGTAGATTTTCATTGCCTTGTTTGTAACAAACAGTATTTTACCAACGAATGATTTTGTGTGTATTTTAACCCTCTAACCGCCCATGTCACAATATTGCGACAAGCGTCATTACTGAATAAAACAGACGATAGACGCAAGTACAGTGTAAAATCTCATTTGTACTCTTGACCACTAGTTGGCAGACATGCAGAGCTTCGATTCAAGCTCAACCTTTTTTTTTAAAGCGAAAAACACGCGAGAAACACACGAAGAAGACGTGCATTTCCTCCATAACGCGGAAGTGGTGCGGGCCATAGTTTTGCAAAAATTGAAGCAGAAATACACCAAATTTTGAAAAAAAAATCCACGTGTGATGAAGTCTTGGATCTCTTCCTATTCTGATTCTGAAGGAGAATATCTGCCTTTTGGAGAATATGATCGATCGTCTATTGACTGCAGTCACGGAGCGTCTGTGAATGGAGGTGCGTCTTGCTTATTTCGACCCTCTGCCCAACATAGTCGGAGGTGCCAGTGGCAATAGTGATGATAGTGTCCGTAATGGATGTGGTATAGACAGCAGGGGTTGTAAAAATAGGGCTCTGAAGTACTACAAAGTCACCCGCGATAGGAAACTGATTTGACCAGGCTACTTTATTATATAGGGTTAAATCGTAGTTCACTCGGATTCATTGGTTCCGAGCAAGAGGTCAGCCATCTAAATGCGTGCAGTTACGGGGGATTTTAAAGAGGTAAATTTATTAAAGCTGTGGTACATTTTTATAAGGGGAATGTGTAACTTGTGTATTGAATGCGTAACTTATAAACCATGTAGTGGACAGGAAACTGATGGTGTTGTTTGTGACTTTCAGGAACGACCTGTAGCCACTGTTTTTCCCACCACCATTTATTGTGTAGCCTATCGTTACTCTAGTGATGCCTTACCGAGACTGACGATCCACACTGGTTGCTTGCTTGTATAGGTATCCTAGCCATATTGATAGTCCATCAATACTGGTAGCTTCTTTGATCCAAACCTAGTCCATCCATACTGGTAGCTTATTTGATCCAAACCTATTGATAGTCCATCCATACTGGTAGCTTGCAGCCATATTGATAGCCCATCCACACTGGTAGTTTGCGTGGTGTCTAAGCTAGAGTAGCAGCGGTCATACTTGAGCTTTGGCATTAGGCCTATATTTACGTACAGTGGGCATTACTTCAAATTGGCCAGCTTCACACGTGATTCGCACGTGACCTCATGCGCGATCACGCAACTTTAATTTGTATTTCTCCAGTGTCGCTGCAACAACCCAAACAACCACCAGGTGGCTCTTGTGAGCATGGTGTCTCGTAAAAAGAAATGGAGCCTGGAAAACCCTACACAGACTTCACTACAGACTTTAGACTGGTTTAGAAATGATTTAATAGCCAGAAATATGCCTGCCCTGCCCTTATAAAGAAATATTTGGTTAACTGTGAGTGAATTCCGTTTGCAGCCGTAGAGGAAATGAATACGCCCTGGCTGTCAGTAGACTGAGGAGGAGCGCACAGTCTACGAACGCGCAACACTGCATCTCAGCGATTTAAAATGGCAGGGAAAATCATAGGGCGATCTCAAAAAACACCAGATAATCCATACAGCACTGCAGTACACAGAAAAACCATGAACATACTAGATGATGACACCCACCCCCTCCATTCTGAATTTGAGCTGCTTCCCCTAGGGTGGCGCACATGGCAAGGAAAAATATATACAAAAACTTTTTTATTCCAATTTCCATGGTCAACAAACAATGCAAAAGCTAGACAGAAGGGAGGTGTATCTAAGAACACCACAAATGGGCTGGAACTGGTGCTTTCTGCCTTGTATCTGATGTGTATGCTTGTGTGGGCTAGAGGGAGGGGTACATGTGATGTGCTGTGTCAATCCTTTGGATATATGTCTGTGTGTAATGGAATGAATGTGTCTACTCTATGTTTCCTTTGTGTTTTTTACTACTCTTACTAGTGAGACCAAAGATCATTTTCATGCAGGCATGACAATAAAGTATATTCTATTCTATTCTAAAACACAGTGAGTGGGAAAATGTGTATTTCTTTTGAAATCTACAAAGCACTGCATTTTGCTAAATAAGATATTATAGATTATTTTAGTTGGAAAATGAAGGAAAGGGCTCCAGTGGGACAAACGGTAATGTTATAAATCCTTGCCGCATACCATAGTTACAAATAAGTGCATGAAATCAATACTCAACCTCCCATAAAGGGGCAATGACCCAGATAGAACTGCAAACATGGATTGTAGTGTTCTTAACTTCAACTGGCATTGCTTAGGTTGAGAATCATCATGAACACCAGGCTGTTATTTCTTCTGTTGTTTTTCTTCTTATTCATCAAACAGACTGAGGTATTATTGCTGTGCCTAGTATATTTGCTTTTTGTAATATTCAAACAAAAACCTGTTTAAGGGTTATACTGATATAACATTTAAAATATGTATAAAATGTTTTGCTTGTCTGATCAGTTAAAAAAGAAACATGAAAAGAAGCAAGAAGGCAAGCATGGAAAAAAACACGGAAAACATAGAGTTGAAGGTAAGTTTTACCTTAAGTTCTTTAATTGCATCTGATGTGACTGTGATGTTTTTTATGTTGTTGAAAAGAGAACCTAAACTTTGCAAACCTGAAGAGTTATAAAAGTTGCTCTGTTAGCCAAACTGATATAAAATGTGTAATAAGCTAAACATACTAACATATTAGCAAAAGTAAAATATCAGGACATTTAATATCTTACATACAGAGTTTATGTGAATATATTTTAAACACATTGATAAAACAAAAAGAACATAAAGATTGTAGCAGAGTAAGGCGTATGTCAATTTATTATTTAAATATTATTCCGGCATTTGTATTATGTTCTGAGATCATTGAATATGGCCTAGGCTATAGAGAGCCCTTCTACTTCCGGTCCATGGGACCTATCTTTCGAAAAAATATGAACAGGAGTCAATGGAGAGATAACAATTATTTTTTGGTCCCGTTCGAATTGTGCCATGAATTTCACATATGATGTGTGTGAATTTAAAAGATAATTCTTTACGTCAAGAAAGTACTGTTGTTCAATAGACTTTAAAAGTTATGATAGTTTTGTGCAAATCCGCTCAGTCGACTACATCTCTCATCTCGATTAATGTACGTCACCAACATAATGAAACGACACGACTAGCTGTTATGCTAGTTGACGGTCGGTTACATCTTGCTGCCAGCTATGTCACTTAACAGTAGTTTATGTACAGTCTATTGTCACAACCGGTGCAACGTCATAGAATGCATTTGAACAGATTCACGCCCCTTTTTAGGGGAAGACAAGTTAGCATTATATCATTGGTTCCAATGGGAAAGACAGCTAGTAGTCACACATTACTTAATTGACAGGACATTCAATCCTTTTACTAACACAATGGTTATGAAGAAATATGTATATGTAACTGACTTATGTCGAACCTATGTACATTACCAACCTAATTTGTTTGTCTGATAAGGGATCAGATTCCAAAAATAATTCAGTAGAAATGCATGGATTCCAGTTGCTTCCAGTAGCAGCAATTGGAATCCATGCATTTCCACAGAATTATTTTTGGAATCTGATCCCTTATCATACCTGTTCATTCGCATCGTCACCGGTGACTAAATTTAAGATGGCGCGAACGGTAAACTTCCTGAAGGTACTGTCTAAGTGTATAAATCGTCTTGTAAATAAACTACCAGTGCTTTTTCAAAGTTCTCAATGTCTCGTTTTAAATGTCAGGGCCCTCAGAAGTCTACAAATGAAGTGTGGAGCTACAATGAGCATATTTGCATGGCTAGCCCAATGCCGAGGCACCCCCATTGAAAACCTGTTGGTAGCATCGGCTAATTAGCGCCAGATTTCGGAGTGCAGGGGACAAGCTGAGATGTGCTATGAGACAAAAGTTCACACTCGGTATCATGTTTCAACACACTTTAGGTCTATATCACACCAAACTTCTCCACACATCTGAAATACTCCCTGGTTCATCCCGCGACGCTGCGTTTCACATTCAGCGGAGCAGATCAGAAATTCAAGTCGCTGCTGGAGGCCAGCACGTTCGTTAAAGAGCATATCGCAAACCGGGCCTCCACCGCAGGGATATCCGAGCCGTCGGAGATTGTAGAAGGAGGCCCGGAGACGTCCTGATGTGGCTACAATATCGGTCTGTCAATCATCGACCGCCGTGGAGCTCACCTAATGTTCTGGTTCTGTGAGTCTTGGACGTTTGTCTGATTCACTAGGCTGAATCACTCTTGTCTTCCAAACATAAACAATAGTTTGTTGACTAGGGCTGGGACAACGTAATTGATTACGTCGACTCAAAAAATACGCATCGATTTGTCAGACCCAAAACGCGTGCTGCCAAATATTTTGAATTTTACACCTTCAGTGTTTCCCATACGTTGACTAATCTGTGGTGGGGCGCCACAAAACCGGCCTTTCCCTGCCCTGCCCGCTCTCTCTCATAACGAGCCCACTGCCCCTCCTCTGCATGTGCATTTAACACAAAATATTCACGATTGTTGAAGGATAGTTGTTGCCACATAGAAGCATTGCAAAGAACACGGCTGGCTTAATTGCTATTAAATCCGCTTAGCATCACGACCATGCTGTGCAAATTTGTTCAAAACTGCTGCAGTCAAGTTAACTCTGCTAAGGTCTTATCACAACATAGTACATTGAGGAGACTAAACTTAGTTAAGTTATGCAATCAAGCAGTATCTCAAAGCTAACGTTAGAATACTGTTTGGATGTTGAGTTTAGCATGCTTACTTACAGCTGCTTGTCAATTTCGTTTCTCAGGGCTCATTTTATTGACTCTGACACTGAATGTTTGCAAAATCCCGATGTAAATGGAAAAGTGTTTTCCAAGACTCAAAAGTGCTTGTTCCAAGGAGAAGTACAAACTGTTATTTGAACTAACTACGTTAGTTCTTGAATTTCCCCTGGGGATCAATAAAGTAGGCCTATCTATCTATCTATCTATCTATCTATCTATCTATCTACGTTATGAATTGCATCCATACATCAGCTGCGTTTTAACTGCGTTAGTGTTACAATTGCAAGGGAACGAACGTCTTAAAGTGACAGGCACTCAATTAGA
The DNA here is from genome assembly GCF_017589495.1 of Alosa alosa. Lineage (NCBI taxonomy): Eukaryota > Metazoa > Chordata > Actinopteri > Clupeiformes > Clupeidae > Alosa > Alosa alosa. Next base: position 31,275,562 of record NC_063206.1, on the reverse strand, counting down.
CCTATACATAACTGAACTTTATTGAATGCTACCTCTGACTAAGAATGCATTACTTTGCACTTGTATAGTATTTTATTTTGGAATTTTAAGAGCAATAAACATATATTGCAATGTTAAGGAATTCATGTTTTTTTCATTCAGATATATAAATCAACATGTATAAATTGCTATTAGTCAATTAATGGGGAGATAATCAATAATCGAATCGAAAACGAATCGGATTGAAAAAATGAATCGTTAGATTAATCGATGCATCGAAAAAATAATCGCTAGATTAATCGTTTAAAAAATTATTGTTTATCCCAGCCCTATTGTTGACTTTTTAGCTAGCATTATAAAGTCTCATGTAGATTATCTTTGTTAAGATGTTAAAATGTTCTCCTTTTTCCCTGTCCTTCATTTCTGATATGGACACTTATAACTATGGGACATGGATGCCTTTATGAGTGAACTATAGTGTTTAATGTTATACTGATTACAAAGATCTGTTATACCCAGTAGAATGTTTATTAGGTATATTTAAAGGTCCAGTATGTAGGAAATAATGGAAAATAAACTGTAACCATTCCAAAAATGATCACCATATGTTGTCAGAGAGTAAGGAAACACGATGAATTGAAGCAATGGCTTATTTGACAACATTACTCTACCCCGTAAAACCCATGAAAAAAAAGAGTTACGGGGCGGAATCTCTTGGAATTTTCGTTTATGTTTTGAACTATTAATTCTAGAATAGCGTATTAATAATGGGCTAGCGCGTCCTACTGTTTGGGTTGCCAAATTAGCAAAGGCCAACTGTCAACAGCTGTCAGTTGTAGTCATGAACGCCTACTAGAGGCAGGCACATTTCCAAAATTAAAACATGAAACAAATTAAGTGGACATCGGAGGAGCTTCCTGATATGGTGACGTTTTCGTCAAACGAAGAATATCAAGTCTGACGCAGAGCTGGCCATATTTCTCCACAACAGGTAGCCTAGGCTAAACTTCATCTGCATCGCTAACTTCAGCTAAATATGTTACGTTGGTTAGAGAGGTATTTTTTGTTTTCATGTTTCCGTAATGTGTAGCTGGGTCATGGTTGGAGAAACGTTAAAGCAGCTGCAGGTCAACTAACGTTAGCTAAGTCTTCATTACATCTGGCAACCCAGAAGAGTCTGGTAGTCTTGAGAACTGTGAAGTCTGTGTGCGTTATTCGCTGGCGCTACCCGAACTAGCTATGTACTCCGGTAAGAGAGTCGCTGCAACCTTTGGTTTCGTTCAACAGATTTATTGAAATCCAGTTCCAGCAGGTGAATAAAGTGCTTGTTGCTTGCAATGGTATGTGTTCTTTGTGTGTTTAAGTGGGGGTGTGTTTGTGTGAGTGTGTTTGGTTTCTGTAAATAAAGAAATACAGAATAAATAAATATAAATGGTACATAAAGAATATAACATACATAAATATACATATGTATGCACACAATATACAGACTAATGAGCACTAAACAATATTCACTCTGCAATATACATAATTGCCATGCAATAAATAATTGCTGTGCAAACAACCAAAATGCTGAACAGCAATAGGAATCAACAGAAACCAATGCAATAGAAATCTGGAGTTGCACCGTGTCTTTATAAACATTAGCCACTAGATGGCACTAGAGACCACGAATGGAGCATAACAGCCTTCAGATCCAATAGTCATGTGACCGACTAGTGGCGCGAATATCACGGTGAAATGTGCTTCCACAACTAAATTGGCAACACTATCGCGTGTTGCTATACTGCAACTGTAGGCTACTAAAGTAAAATACCGTCATGTTGACTACACAAATCAATATAAATCTAACACCAGTATGGAAAATAGTTGTACACTTACGTTTTCAATAACGCACACGGCAACACAACAGAACGTTTATATGGTTAACGTGCAACATTAAGAGCAGCTGTACTCGTGTTTGGCAACGAACTACAAAAGAAAAAGAGTATATGCGCATGTGCACAATACGTGAGTCCAAGGAGTGACGTAGGCTTATCTGTCCAGCAGGGAGTTTTCCAGAAGAACGTTCACCAGTGTTTTGATTTTGGCCTACAGAACGTTCGGTAACAATCCTACAAATCACTTCTTTAAATGAATGGCGGAATATTGGCCCTCTATGACATCACAGCTCTCTAACTGTCACTCTAGATTGCGAATACCTGACAGAGTTCTAAGCCATCTGACAGCTGCATAACTATGAAGCTGGGCTGGGCTTTGTTTGAAGTCAATCCATGTCAAACAAATCTTTGTAGAACCACAATAGACCATGTACATGACCTGTATACACATGGATTGGCTTGGATTAGCTTTAAAAAAAATGTGACATGACCTACACATGATTTGTGTAGGTCATGTGTCACACAAGAAACATTTCATGATGGATATAAGCAAAAAGCTCTCCCAAGACCTTTGCAACCTTATTGTTGCAAAACATATCAATGAAACTGGTTACAGATACATTTCAAAACTTCAGAATATTCCAGTAAGCAGCATGGGAGCCATTATCTGCAAGTGGAAGGAACATCACTGCATCATCAACCGGCCATGCAGAGGATCTCTTCGCAATATTTCTGACCAGGGAGTCAGAAGGATAGTCAACTCCAAGAGCCAAGGACCACTCAGAGAAAGCTCCAGAAAGACTTGAAGGTCAAGTCAATTAAATTCAATTAAACAGTTCTGGAAGTAACTTAAGATCAGGATTAACAAGAGGGACCCCTGGAATCTGTTTAGAACAATGGGCCAAAATCATACCTGATACTGCGACTAATACGTTTTGTCATACAGGAAATGTCTTGAAGCTGTCATTACAAACAAAGGCGTAGGCACGTTCAATACTTTTTTCCTGTGTCATTCCACTGTATTACTGTTACGAGACACAGACTCAAGGCACAGAGAAGTCAAGTTCTGAGATTTTACTTGTTGGTTTGCAGGAATTCAAAACATAGAAACTGAAAACAGGACTCTTCAATTCTCAGAGGAAGGAGTAGTTTCAAACATAGGAGTTACTGGATCAATTCAAAGGGAAACAAGGCAAGAGTTCAACGATGTCACAAAAATGCAAAGGTCCAAAAGGCAAACACAAAAGTCAACTTAACCCTCTAGGCGCCACAGTCGACAAGATGCGGTACTGAATAAAACAGCCGATTTAGTCAAATAGGGTGTCATATTTCGTTCGACCTCCACTCCACTAGATGGCTGTCATGTCATACGTCATCCCTGAGTCGAAAAAAAGTCATGGTTTAAACAAAACTTTCGCGCTACAGCTGCAGTGAATCAGTGCGTGCAATACCGGAGCTAGTGTGCGTGTGAGCTACTTTATCAGAGCGATATTGTTAACGTCAGCGAGTATTTGCATTAGATTATCGTCTAATGGCATCAAAAAAGTTTACCTGAAATGAAGTGTTGGGTCTTTTATTCGTGGACCCTGATTCTGAAGGGGAATGTCTGCCTTCAGAAAATGACGGTGATTCGTTTAGTGAGGCTTCAGATGCGTCCCTGCCTTGCAATGATGCAGCTGGACAAAGAGAGAGTTTACTCCATAGTTTAGCTTACACCAAGCACAAACGTTGAATCGTTTGCCCAATGTCACTGGTGGGAATAATGTTTCCGCGGTTCGAGTGTTCATCGGGAAGTTCGCAGGGTGTTAGTGGTGTGGCGAACGAGGCTGGAGGTAGCCTAATATCCATAGCGCTAGCTTCTGTCTTCTGAACGTGTGCCTCTCCACAATCGCGGCGACGGTAACGTGGTGGAGCCTTTGTCTAATGCCACTGGGTATGTTAGACGAGGTCGAAGTGTTCATAGGACAGTTAGGGGGGAACGTAGTGGCAGTGTGGGGAGTCGCAATGAGAATGACAGTAGGCCTAGTCCGAGCTCGCCGAAAATTCTCTCCACTTTCGGCGCTGAGGCAGATCTGGCCATGCTGCTTTCATGGTGGAGGTGGTGACACGCTCTCTCCCTCTCCCACACACACACATTAGGTCATGCATAGTCTATCACAAGATGATGGGAATGCCGGCCCTGTATGGATAGGGATAGGGAGTCATTATCTCTACAGCAAAAGGCCTGCTACATAAAAAAAAAAAAAAGTGTCAGCCATTTATTAGTAATGATTTACACTGTTGATTTGCTATCTATTTCCCTGATCATTTAGGACATACACTATGTGTTCCTTTTTGTGTGTTCATGTCCTTATGATGTGTGTGTGTGTCTTTGTCAGCTAAGAAAAAATACAAAAAAACATCAACAAAAACAACAAAAAGAAAAAAAAATACTAACATTGTCTCTTGTCTTGTCTCGTCATCTCACTCCTGATCTGTGCCTTGCCGTGGCAAAATGAGCTTTTGAACTAAACAGGTCTTGTCTACTTGTGTTTGTGTGTCATCTGAATAATATATATGTGCCCCATACATGGAATCAGAGTGCCTACTGTATGTAGTAAATGGAAAATCTCTACAGCAAAAGGCCAGTCTACCGCTACATGCATTTGGTTTGTTTCTGCCATTTATTAGTAATGATTTACACAGTTTGTTCACTACTTACTATTTACCTGAGCATTCAGTATTGTGCAATATAGCATACAGAAGGTGAGGGACATTTTGGGGAAGAAGTGGTGCATTTTATCATTCAAACATCGCGACTTTTCATGAAAATTCTATAATCCAAGATGGCCGCCACCATATGACGTCATAATATGCAAATTAGATAAACATTTAATCTCTACATAAACTTTGGGTCATCCTTAATATTTCTCTAATTTACAGAAAGTCTCTATCTCTTATCACTTTTAAGATATAGCCTTTTGAAATGAAGATGTCAAAATTGATCGTTTCGGAAAAAACCTCTGGCGCCTAAAGGGTTAACTCGTGGGTTTCTTCTCTGCAAGATTCAAGCAGCAAGGAGCTGAAGTCCGTGTAGCTCAGTGTGAAGCCAGACAATGAGTGAACAAACACAGGGGTTTACATAGTGCTGGCAATTAGGACAAACGAGGGACAACGAGGGCAGGTGTGGCCTGTTAGTAGACAGGGGAGAGTGAGCGGGAAGCAGTGTTTTCAGTAGAGTCAAGAGTGGGCGTGGTTGATGGAGAGCTTGGTGTGGCTGTGACAATTACACATAACTCTTATGTTTGGATTTTTTCTATGTGTGTTAATATAATGTGTGGTGAAAATTTCAAATATACTCACTGGAAGTTTAGGCTAATTACTGAAAAAAAAAGTAAGCATTCAATACTTATTTCCACCATATAATTATTTACCTGAATATTTTTACTTCCAAATTCAATTTCAAATTTACGGAGCCCCTAAGGGGACATGAGCAAAAAAAAAAATCTAAAGTTTAGTTTCATGTGCTCACCTGAAACTTTCGTAACTTTTACTCATGGAACTTTCTGTGATGGAACATGAAAGATTTCGCGCACATGAAACTAAACTTTTTTAGTTTCATGTGCTCACGTAGATTTTTTTTTTGCTAAAGTCCCCTTAGGGGCTCCGTACAAAATGAATGTCAGACGACATTTAAAGTGACTGGATTTTGTATACAAAACATACTGTAGTGAAAACTGTCTAAGGTCACTCTCACTCTCCCTTGCTAAAGAGCTAAATGGTTTAGTCCGCCTGCACGATTCATAAGATAGTCTATCTTTAGTTTATTAGTTGAGCATCGCTAGTAGGCTAGTAGACCGCTAATTGATGTGCTGCTGGTGCAATATCTTTCTCCAAGAAAGTCAGGTTACCCAAAACAAAGGCCAAAACAGGAAAAAGAGAGACATCAAAATGAGGGGAAACAACTGCTAATAAACTTCTTTCCAGAGAAAGGTGAGCACAAACGTCAAAACATGAAATCCCATGGTGTTTGCTTAAATATCTCCGCAATCATTAGTTTCTCCAAATCATTTTTTTCTCTCCCTTTCTGTTTTCGTTAGTCTTTTTTTTTTTTTTAACGGATGGAATTTTTGATGTAGCGAAGTACAATGCTCAAAATGTAATCAAGTAAAATTTAAAATACAGATTTTATAAACTACTTAAAAAATACAAAATACACAGAAAAACTACTCAATACAGTAACGTGAGTAAATGTATTTTGTTACTTTCCACCTCTGCTTAATATTATTTCTATCAGAGATGGAAAGTAACGAAGTACAAATACTTCGTTACTGTACTTAAGTAGATTTTTCAGATATTTTTACTTTACTATTTATTTTTGAGGTGACTTTTTTACTTTTACTCCTTACATTTTAACACGAATATCGGTACTTTCTACTCCTTAAATTTTACAAAACTGGCTCGTTACTTTAGTTTCAAATAATTTCAGTGGAGTTACCGTTATTATTTTTCGCGTCATCAATAGCGGATGGGAATATAGCCTATGTTGCACTTGACGCACCACTTGACTCGACAGATTTGGGCGGCATTCATTCGCAGCAAATCATTGCAGCTTGATGGTAGTTAACGTTAACGTTAGCACATAGTAGTATGTCTTAATTAAATTTAGTCAAAAATGCCCTCCTCCTCTCCTCGCCTTTGGTGCTTCCCTAACTTCTAGCTGCAGTGTAGCCTATATCCTTAGCAATAAGTATGCAGCATTGGGTCTTGAACAGGGATGTAGTGGAGGCTAAACGCAAGTAAACACAGTTTATCCAACTCTTATTAGAGTTTATCCACCTCTCAAAAGAGTTTATTCACCAATTACAACTGTTAAAAAAATCACACTGTATTATCCACAATAACAATATTTACACTCATCAACACTCTATGAACCACTTAATGCCACTTGTATTGTTATAAACACTGGACAATAACCTCCACCATCATCAAACAATTTCTAAATGCCTTTTCTAAAAATCTGATACCACATGGCGCAGTCCACCTTACCATGATCACAGAATTCATAGTTTACCCACCTCTTATTTTACCACTACATTCCTGGTCTTGAAATATTCACAGGAATCCATAGGAATTAAATATTTGTGTTGTTTTATCCAATATTAGTTGTGCAGATATATGTTCCATCTTATACACACCCATGAAGCCAACAAAGAAAATGCAAAAATGGAGACTTTTGTGTAATTATTCCATTTTGTTTAGTCATTCTATATCAGAACCTGACATACAATCCAAATAGTCTACAAGAAACCTCAGAAATGCATACTTTTATTGTCAGTATACATTTTGGGGAGTTTCCAGGGCATTACAAAATGCATAAGCATACCGTGGCAAAAAATGGTCTAAAGTACTCATTTTTCATTCTATATTGATCTACTTTTGCACAGCTTCGCAAGACCTGGTGCTAGGGCTCAGTTGTGTTTCTAAAATCATATCAAGTGACCTACAGGGCTGAAATGTGGTCAGTTCAGAGAAGCTTGTTATCCAGGAGAAAGAAAAAAACAATATTCTAGGCTCTGTAACTCTGTGCCAGTGCTTTCTAAGAAACTACAGGATCTTAGCCTTCTAAAAATGTCCAGCATTTGATGGTAGGCCAAAAGAACACACTGCCCTCTGAAGTAGGCAGTGCAATGTTGGGGGGGAAAGCCTAGAAATGGCCCAACAGGTTATGGGAAGATTTAAAAAGAGAGACTGGCACTCTTGCACTCTAGTAACATTTGTATGGTCCAGGTACCGTTGCATAAAAAATGGTTGTCATTCACAAGACTACTTTTACTTTTATACTTTAAGTAAATTCCCAAACCTGTACTTTGTTACTTTTACTTGAGTAAATAAGTTAAATCAGTACTTCTACTTTTACCAGAGTATTTGTACTTCTACTTACGGGAAGTGAGTACTTTTGCCATCTCTGATTTCTATACAAACCAAGACGGTGGATTCCGCTTGGAGCTCCAATGGAATTTTGATTTGCGACGAGAATTCTCGGTCTAACGGTTGATGTGCCGTGAGAAAGGTTGGAAATAGGCGACCTACCAGGCCAGCACTAACCTCCGAGCGTGGTAAACAAAATCAGGCAGTAAAAGCCCCGGTAAGAACCAAACCAGATTTTGTTCCAATCTACAAACCTATGGCTACTGAAAAATGTAAGGTTCATTTATCAAATGTTATGTTGAAGTATTAAAAAATATTGTTGTTTTAGAATTTTCGAACGAAAGGGACGGTAATTGGTGCTTTTACAATATGCGAGTCAAGGCAGATGACCTAATACTTTTGGCAATATAGTGTATCTTGTTATGCCAGTGCAGGTAAGCTACTTGAAGTAACTGAAATGAGCATTATATTTCCCAGACTTGGTTCGAGATTTTCCAGAGGACCCAAGTGATGATGATGATGATGAACATGATGGAACATGGTTGTTAGAGATTCAGGACCTAAGAGGTAAAACAAAGTGTTATGTATTAATTTAACACATTTATGTTTATTTCAACATTATGTTCAGTTTTTCACAACATGACTAGCACTACAGTGGCAAAAAACAGTGGCTGCATTCTGTCTGTCACTGGTAAGCTTGTGTACAGCAACTTCAAGCTTGTCATTGCAAGAGGCACAGGTAGAGATTTGAGTTTGAGTAAACAACAGAGCATCCACTTTCGGAGGAAGATTATGGAAACACTGTGGAATGTAAGCCTACATCAAGACTACTGAATATCCCAGTTTTTAAACATGTTGGTCAAGGGACTTCCGGGAAGGCGTGACACCAGCATGGCTGCATAGTTTTTGGCTCCGCTCGGCTTGACCTTCCTTCCCCATGCTATTACTGCAAGATATGCTTTGAAATCCCTTAAAAAGTAATCTTTCAATCTCTTAAACAACAACTTGATATAAATCATGCCAAACGAACAAAAAAATAACCCTACTTGCACAGCAAAGCAACAGAAAAAGCTCACAACGCCTGAAAGCAAGATGGAGGAAGAAGCTACATCTGACGACACTAAGGCAGAGCTTGCCAGCATCAAAAATCTCTTGAAAGGTATAGCGGCAGATGTGAACAGTATGAAAACAGGCATGGAAAAGCTGCAAACTAGGCTACTGTTGAGTCGCTGGGTTCAAGGATGTCGGAGGCGGAAACCAGAATTTCAGACCTGGAAGATGCTACAGCCGAGGGGCTAGCATAGACTCTGCTTTATCTAACCCAGTGATTCTTAAACTAGCAAAAACTTCCATGGGGTCGCCAATTATTTTCTGTATTCAGTCTGAAATTATTATTTTCTGCCTTTTTCTTATTTACACGCAGTTAAGAGAAGAGAGAGAAATGTTTTCGTCTTTCAACGAGATCTGGTTCAGTCTATGGACTACTGGTCCGCTGACAAACTCAACTTGTTCCCGCTATTTTAAGTAAAACAAAACAAAAGACAGGTAGCCTACTAGCCAAAATGGACAGGTGGCTGCTTAAAAAATTTAACAAAAGCTCGGAAGTGCCATCTACCAGTGCGTCTACTCCTCCGTGATCCTCAGATGGGACAAGTCTGCAGCCGGTGAGAATAAAAAAGAACAAACGGCACGTCGGCTTTATCAGAAAGAATTTCTGAAATATGCATTCACTTGCCAAGTTAAAGATAACCTCGACCACCCACAATGTGTGATTTGCAGTGATGTTCTGGCGAATGAGAGCTTAAAACCTGTCAAAATGAAACAACATCTCAAAATGCAGATGTCGGCTCAGCACCGTGGAGGAAAATCTCTGTGTCGCCGTATGCAGCATTCCTCCTAGAATTAACTTGCTATGTTCACGGAAGCATGCCCACCCTTCCCATTGAAATTGTTAAAGATAGTAAACCAGAAAAGGGAAATAAAAAAATATTGTTATTGTTATCGCCATAAATATAATTAATGTAACGTTGTAGGCCTAATGCTGCTGTGTATGTGTGTGCGTGCTTGTGTGTGCGCGCGCTACGCACATAGCGCTCTGATCTGATATGGCGGCAGCCTACACTTGTTTAATCGTGATTGTTTGGTTTTCTCGGTTCTTGTTCATATGGAGTAAATAAAACAAATGACTTTGCTTTCTAGTTTTTGCTTGATTTAGTTGTTAACATTTGAGGGGGGTATTTGAGTAAGGACTTAGAATGGGTTTGGGGAAAGTGGGGTCGCCAGACCTCGCCATACTTTTTTGTGGGGTCGCCAGGCAAAAAGTTTAAGAACCGCTGGTCTAACCTAAAAGCACTTCAGGATAAAGTCACATATTTAGAAGACTACAGTAGACGGAACAACGTGCGTGTGATGGGCATTCCTGAAAAAGCAGAGGGTAACGACCTGAGAGGATTTTGTGCTTGATATACTAACGGAACAGTTGGAGCTGGATGTGAATGTTGGATTTGAAATTGAGCGAGTGCACCGCGTTGGGCAGAGTGCAGTCAAGGGTCACAGTCGTCACGCTCAGGGGGTCGTTTCTAGAAAGCATCGTTTGCTAACTTGCGTCGCAACCTTGGTTGTTTGCTGCATCGTTCTTGGATTTGGTGTTTCTAGAAAGGGTAGTTCGAACTCTCAATCGCAAACAAGGACGCAAAGTTTGGTCGTTTGAACTACTGCCCCTAGGCAGTCGCACTTGTGTCGTTCCTTGGTAGTTCCTGTTGGTGTCCGGAGCGCCTAACCAAAAATCACAATCGCCTAACCAAAATTTGCGAAGTGGATGTTTATTTCGTGACTCAATGATTAATCTATCCTGTAGCTTAATTTTGATGAAGACACTGCTCCCCTACTTGGCTCATTCTTGCTATTTATGTTAATTAAAGTATTGCCTTGCTTTTAGTATTATAATATTCACAGTCCCTAACAACAGCAGTGTTAAATGGTGTAGTGGCTAAAGCAGATGACTTATTATCCCAACGTTGTAGGTTCGATTTTCTTATGATGTGAGATTGTCCTCTTGCTTCTCGCTACCTGCAGGTGAACTAGTGTGACATGTAGATTCAATTGTTTTTGACTGATGTATACCTACCTATTGTACTCTGGATGTAGAGTAACTATATACATAAATATGTATGGTCAAAACCTATTGTTGTGTCTCGTAGGCCTACTCAGAGATAAAAAAGAAGAGCTAGGATCTTGAACTCCGGCCAAGTCAAGTGCACCAGCAGCTGCCGTTAAACCCCGAGACAGTTGATAACCTTTGGGATACCCAGATATTTGTCCAGGCTATATATTTTTTCCAACACAGATATTTAACACAAATAATGACTCATATTGTGCTGTTTTATATGCTTGCAATAGGTTTAGGTTTTGGCTGATGGCAATGACAATACCAACATTAATCACTCGGTTTAGATTAGAAACATGTCGACAGAACATTTGACAGAACGTGACAGAACATTTCTAGGGGGTGGGGTATTACACGTTTCCACTGTTTCCACCAATTATATGTATCGCTGCATCATCAACAACGTTGTTGGAACTATGGTGTTCGAACGTCGGAGGTAGCGAATTGCGACACAGGTATGATGCTTTCTGGAAACAGGTGTAACAGTGTCGTTGTTTGGTCGCAAGTTGCGTCGTACCATGGTGGTTAAGCAACGTCGTTGCTAACTTTTCTAGAAACGACCCCCTGATCCGCTTTCTGAGATTCAGCGCGAGAGAAGCGGTCCTCGCGGCTGCTCACGGAAAATAAGCAGTCGTATGGGAGGGAAAGAAGCTCTCCTTCTTCCAGGATCTTTCCCAAGAGGTGCTACAACAGCGTAGAAAATTTGATGGTGTGAAGAAGCAACTCAGAGGACATGGGATCCTCTACTCCATGCAGTACCCAGCAACGCTGAAGTTTTCTGTAAACAACAAGTGGCATTCCTTCACTTCACGAAATGCGGTAGCTACCTTCCTTACATCGCAGGGCTTTACGCAGGGTGATGAGTAGGCTCATTATGGTCAGTCATAATTTCTCTTTCAATGTCTGGGACTATTTACATATTTTATTTTAGTAACATTCCTCCAGATATGCATATTACAAGTATGGTACTCTTGGAATGGTAGCCAAGAGGGTGATTATTGATATCATAATTTTCATTGCATTGTTTGGTTGACTTGCCTTTTTGAAAGGTACTTCAGGTTGTCAAGTTATTGGTTGGGATAAAAACATGGGCCAGGTGACACTTTCATGCGGATGCACTATAGCATGTTTAGTAGAGCAGGAGAGCCTAATGCTATGTGTGGGCTCTTGACAGTTTTGTATTTGTGTACAATGTTTTTTCGTTTTAACTGTGTGTTGCTTTGTTCAAGTTTCCTTTTTCCACAAGGGAGTAGACTAACAGGACAAGAAGTTATTATGTTTTTTAAAACAATTGTGGCTAACACTTATCTGATTACACCTAGTTATATTTTATGGGTGAATTGTTTAAACTAATATCATTGAATGTTAAGGGTGCAAACTCAGCTATAAAAAGGAGGAAGATTCTATGGTATCTCAAACAGAAAAATCCAGATCTAGCTTTCTTGCAAGAGACCCACCTGGAGGAAAAAGATTCATTATTATTGCAAAGGGACTGGGTTGGGAAAGTCCTTTATAGTGCAGGTTCCTCCAGTCAGAGGGGAGTAGCCATCTTGATTCGGAAAAACTTCAACATTAAAATACTGATGAAGAAGGCAGGTGGATAGCAATAGAGGTTGAACTGTTTGGCATTAAGTATACGCTTATGAATGTACATGCACCAACAATGGAAAAGCCAGGTTTTTTTGTAGGGGTGAGCAATGTAATAACAGGGTTTGGAAATCCATATATAATCTTGGGTGGGGATTTTAACAACGTGAGGGAGCCCACGATGGATAAAACGTATATAGGGGGTATAACACGACCTTCACAGGCACGGAAAGAAATTAACACATTGGTGGAAGAGCTGGATTTGGTGGATGTGTGGAGATTTTTTCATCCTTCAGAAAAACAGTTTACTTTTTATTCCCACCCACATAATTCTTATTCCAGAATAGATTACTTTCTAATTTCAAAATCATTGATCTCTGTTACAGCACAAACAACAATAGGCACAATTTTAATATCAGACCATGCTCCAGTGGGGATGGCACTACGCGTAGGCCAATCAAATAAAAAACGTCCCAGTAGGTGGAGATTTAATACATCTATGCTCAAAAATGAAAACTTAGTGCAATCTATTAAAGGGGAGATAATGTATTACTGGTGGACCAATGAAGGCACAGTATCAGACCCAGCTGTGGAGTGGGATGCCTTTAAGGCCAGCTTTAAGGCATTAGAGGCCGGCTTATTCAAACTTGCTCATTTCTAAAAAAGACAGCGGTCAAGCGCTTTCAGGAACTGGAAGGAGACATAAAAAAAATGGAAAATAGGCACGCAATATACTTTGACCACTCTTCACTTCACGAACTGAGTAAATTAAAGATGGAATATAATTCTATATTACAGAAAAAAGTTGAATATTCATTATTCAGAAGTAAACAGAAGTATTACGAACAAGGGGAAAGGACAGGGCGGTTTCTTGCACAGAGAGCAAAGCAGCAATATACACAATCACTTATAACAGGAATACAGAATGACGGGGGAACTAAAAACAGATGATATTGACATCAACAACTTATTTGTCACATTCTATCAAAGTCTTTATAAATCAGACAACCCTGCTTCTCAAGATATTAGCGCTTTTCTATCTACTGTGAAATGTCCAACATTATCACAGGATGAACAAGAACAAATTGGAGCTGACATTACACTAGAGGAAATTAAAGAGGCTATTCAGAAACTGCAGAGCGGGAAATCTCCAGGGGAAGCTGAATTTTATAAGGCCTTTTCAGATCTTCTGGCCAAAAGACTACTGAAAGTTTACAATAATGTCTTATTGAGAGGGTGTCTTCCAGATAGTATGCAGACGGCTATAATAACTCTAATTCATAAAAAGGATAGGGATCCACAACTGTGTGGCAATTATCGCCCAGTGTCACTAATTAATGTTGATGCTAAGATACTCGCTAAAATCTTAGCTACTAGATTGGAAGGGTTATTGCCAAAACTTATCCACCCTGATCAAGTAGGTTTTATTAAGAATAGGACATCATCTGACAATCTTCGCAGGCTTCTTCATCTTATGTGGCAAGCTGGTAGAGAATCAGATGTAACTGTAGCTCTTTCACTGGATGCAGAGAAAGCATGACAGGGTGGAGTTTGCATACTTGTTTCAGACATTGGGGAAATTTGGGATGGGAACTGCTTTCATTAATTGGGTTAGGTTACTATATCACAATCCCAAGGCATCTGTTGTGACAAATGGCAGACAGTCTACTGCATTTCAGCTTTATAGAGGGACACGGCAGGGATGCCCCTTATCCCCCCTGTTATTTGCCCTGGCCCTGGAACCACTGGCTATTGCCATTAGACAAAATAACACTATAGTTGGTATTAAGACTGGGGGTAAAGAACACAAATTGCTTTTGTATGCAGATGATATTTTGCTACTGTGCAGATGCCCATCAACCACAGTATCCCATATTCTCACCTTGATCAACTCTTTTTCACTTGTGTCTGGATACAAAATCAACTGGTCGAAGTCTGAGGCCATGTCCCTATCCAAGGTCTGTCCCCCCAGTGTTAGAAAGGGTTGGCAGTTTTCATGGCAGCCTTCAGGCCTGACATACTTGGGCATAAAAATCACCCCACAATTGAATAGCATTATGGACGTCAACCTCCTCCCCCTGATTCAAAAAATAGAACTTATACTCCAAAACTGGACTAAATTAGGCTTATCACTTCTAGGTAAGGTCAATATTTTGAAGGTGGTAATAGTTCCCAAAATTAATTACATAAGTAATATGCTACCATTAAACTTCCCACACACTACATTAGTAAAATATAATAAAGCGGTTTGTGGTTTTCTGTGGGCAGGCAAAAAACCATATGTAAATCAAACAAAACTTTATGCGGTGGTGGCCTAGGTCTGCCCCATATAGCCTGGTATCATTATGCTTTTTTTCTAAAACAGTTATCCAAGATATACATCACTGCTGATATAGCTCCAGCTTGGGTGTCTATTGAAGGGGCCCTTATCTATCCATACCCGGTACAGGCCTTAATTACACAAACTAGTGGCACGATCCCTCATGATAATCCAATACTGGCATTTTCACAGGAGACTTGGCAAGCCTCACATAAAATCCTGAGCTTATATCCAAATTTTACTTGTCAAACTTCACTATGGCACAATAAATGTCTCAAGATAGGCAAAAGGACATTTTCTTGGCCGACTGGGTCCAGCGAGGCATTGTTTACATTGGGGATTTATTTGAGGGAGACACTTTCTTTTCTTTTGAACAGTTAAGAGCAAAATATTGACTTTCAAATAAGGTCTTTTGGAAATACTTACAGTGAAGAAGCTGTATTCTGTCACATCTCAGACTATCACCACTTGCACCAGCTACTGAATTACCGACCAGATTGGGACAAGAACAGGTTTTTTTAATGAAAGCATCAGGCTTTTACAGTATTTTAAGGGAATCTCTGCCTCCTAATTTTGGGGGCTTAAAAAGATGCTGGGAGAGGGATATGGGAGAGAGTATACCAGATGAAGCGTGGGAACAAGTAATCAAGTCATGGTACAAAGTTTCAAGAGAAATGCAGACACGGTTGATACGTTATAAAATTATCAATAGGATTTATTGGACCCCGTCAAAAATGGCACGGTTAGGACTTAGAAGCTCAGACGTGTGTTGGAGGTGCAACACTGAGTGCGGCACTCTTTTACATATGTTATACTCTTGCCCCATAATAGACCCCCTATGGTCTGAGATAATGTCTTTTATCAACAAGTTGCTGACCACTGCTCTGGTACGCCATCCATTGCTCTGTCTCTTGGGTGTGGTACCACAGGGGAGCGGGTTAAATGCCCATCAATCCTCATGGTGCCGAACAGCTGTAATAGTTGGATGCAGGATAATATTACGCCATTGGAAAACACAAGTAGCTATATCAATGGTGGAATGGTTTAATGAGATGTCCAAGATTGCCTCTTATGAGAGGGTGTGCTATAGAATGATAGATAAGGAGGACGTCTATATGAAAATTTGGGGGCCTAGATATAATACAGTAAGCTGGTGGTTTGTTTTTCTGTTTCTTTTTATGTCTTTTTTCCCCTTTTGTTTATGAGGATATTCTAACATTCAGTGATGTACTAATGTGTATAGTTACACACACTTTTTTTAATATATACTGTATAGTGTATAGCTTTGTTAGTCAGTATCTGCCTGTAATCCTCCCAGTTCACTTGTGGATGTTCAGTGTTTGTCTTTGTCTCATGTATTTGTGAAAAACCAATAAAAAGTGAATTACAAAAAAAACAAACATGTTGGTCAAATCATTTTGCGACCCCTCACTCCCCGACCCCCAGTTTAAAAAACACTCTAGGCTACACTTTCCTGACATTGAACAGCTTGTGGACTAAATTTGCCTTGATAACTTGATTCTGAACTTGATAACTTGTTCTGATCACTTCACTTCTTGCACACTGCAGTGCAATAGAATTTATGTTCTATGTGACTGTGTTTTCTGTCTTTGATTCCTGGTTATTATTGCAATCTATGTAATCTATCTAAATTGTACATTAGCAGAGATGAAACCCCTATGTTGTTTATTATACAATGGTAAGTTTTTGTGTGATGTAATTCAGTTTACTTGAATAAACCCGAACCTCAGTAGATTTAAAGATGATAGATGTTGTCTGATGCATCAATAACCTTTTATGCTATATCCTCTTCTTTATTCGTCCTCTTTCTTTTGACACTATTGTTAGACTAAGTTACAGACTCTACCTCATCCTAGAGTCTCACACACACTGACTTGTCGCTCATTCTGATCCCAGGTTATGGATAAGAAACGATTATGTAATATACTATATGAAGCAAACTTGAACTGTTGTACTGATAACTTAAAATACTTACTCCACACATATTACCAAGATGGCAAGTTAAAGAAGATTTTGGTAGAAACAACCAGACCAAAATTTCTGTTACTTCATTCAGGTCCTTGCGATCCAAACCCTTGCTTCAACAATGGTATCTGTGATCAGAAAAGGGGAGAGAAATTTAAGTGCAAGTGCCCCAAGCCTTTTAAAGGTAGAAGATGTGAAAAAGGTAAGACATTTTTTGCATATTTCTAAGGAAAGCAGGAATACAACTATGAAGATGTGTAATTTATTATTTTGCCGTTGACAGCCAAAAAAGTTTGCAAGAAAAGGACATGTGGGCGTGGAGATTGTGTTTTAACTTCAACTCCACCATACTATGAATGCAAGTGCAAAGAACCATTCAAGCCACCCAACTGTGAATCAAGTAAGAGCAATTCACTCAAGCCAACACTTCCCGACGTAGTATCTCTATTGGATTTGGCCATACAGTGTCCTCCACAATTAATTAAATTAATTGTAGTTGATCAGAGTGTCTGGAACTTTCAAGTAATTGAAATATGAACAAACATTGATGTAAAGAATCATGGATTCTATGTAGTGTTAGTGGAAATATGTTTATCGTCGAAGTGCTGTTTGAGGCAGTTGTGATTCATCTGAAACTTTGGGTTTGTCTCATTATGATATAATGAGACATGTCTCAATATGTGACCCTGCAAGGCGAAACCAATCACTTTGGTAAAATTTACAAAATTAAGTTATTGTCCTCACGTGAATGGCCATAAACTAAGCTTTCCAACGATATGTATATCGAGGGTATTGCAAAACGTATCGCTAAAATAACCGCATCCAAAGTTGTCATGGTTCTCCTGTCTCGATACGCCAGAAGAGGAGAAAATCACCTTTTTAAGTAAATTGTCACGTGCGATAGTTTGAGGGCACAGTTGTTATTAGCCTTACGGTAGCATGACTTTGCAGGTGACTGACTATGTGCAGTTTCATCAACCATGTAGTGAGTGTCTTTTTTTCTGTTTTTCTGCCCCCTAGTTAATACCTAGGACGGTCATAAGGTGTCACTATAGAATATAATTAATGTATTTCAGGGGAAGTAAGGGGAGGGGAAGTTCTGTGTACACAGATTGTGTATACTTTTAAAATGTGCTACGTCAATGGAAAACTTCTCCTGTTCCCTAAAATGATGCCAGGATATTTTTAAAAGTTTGTGCTTTTGACCCAGCCCTAAATAAAGTGTTGTGAAGGTTTTTTCAAAACTGATAATGTTCTTTTAAAGGCTAATTAAGCACTAGGCCTACTAAGCGAGACTAGTGTTATGTTGAACATAAAGCATGAAGTAGGTTCAAATTTGACTGATAGAACTTTGGACTTTTTTGTTTGAAGTTTTAAACTTGAATGGTGTTGTGTGGATTCTAAGTTGTTCGTTTTAAACTGAACTGAAAATGTAAAGCAACAAGGCAGTTAGCACAAACTTCTACCTCTCTACCATATTTCATTGTATTTGAAATTAAATGAAACATGAAATATTCAATGGACATTTGTGTACTTCAAATGTCTCTTTGATTCATAAAAAACATACTGATTGATTAATTTATTATTTTATGTATCTTTAAAGCTGCTGCCTGTGACCCAAGTCCCTGTTTGAATGATGGCAAATGTATAAAGGATGGGCAAGACTTTGACTGTGTCTGCCATGACAACTTCAGTGGAACATTCTGCCAAGTTGGTAAATGCATTTAAATTCCTACCTGGAAGGATATTCAAAATTGTTGACTTTCTAAACCAATGGGATTGTCAGATATTCTCCACTTGCAGACTCGGGGTTGTTTTAGTTATACATGAATGAATTCATCAAAGGCATAGATTGAAGTATCTGGTTTCAAATGTTGGTTAGACGTTATAATAACTCTTCATAACGAATGGTAAATTGATCATGCATTACGTTATAGTGAAGAGATTATTTCAGCAATGAAATTATTACTGATACTGTCTACTAACCATATGTAATGCTTCAGTTGTTATTTATACCACTGCTTGGTTGAATTTTCTACTGTGATGCACTCTTTTATCGTAAGTTCCATTTTTTTGGTAGCATTACGATGGACGTCTATCAGATTGTTCGTTTAAACATAACATAATGATTACAATATGATATTTAAACAAACCTCTGACAGACGTTCATAGCATACCAACATTGTAACATAAGACAGTTACACTTCATTTGGAGCAAGTAAAACAATGTTTACTTTGTTTTGTATGTTTGTATGCTCAACAGAAGAACTAACAACTGGGCTTTGACTGTAGCAATTTTGAAGTAGTAATGTTAGTTTGTTCTGTAAGTTAGGAAATGAGTCAATGTGTGAGAGAAAAGAAGTAGTTCTACAAACAAGACAGTTTTAGCAAAACATAGTCTGGCAACAGTTGTATTATCGGAATAATGGACTCCTCTGCGTTTGGGTATCAGAAGGTGGCCACATTTACACCTCAAATGTGTGTTAACTTCAGTTGTGTTCTGGTCATGTTGTCCATTATCTTATCTTTTATATATATATATATAGTATATACAATAATTTATTAAAAGTATATAATATTTATATATAATGATATTAAATGAGGAGAGTAAGGACAGGAAGTCAACTGAAGATGAGTTATCCAAATGAATAAAATCGCCAAGGATTAATAATGGACATGTATCCATTGGAATACATATCCAATAGACATGTATCCATTTTGGTGTTCCCCAGGAGTTGGTTTCAGACTGGGCCTCAGTTCACTGGCCATGAGATGGCTAACCTCTGTAAGACCTGGGGAGTGACCCAGACGTTGACCACTAGCTATCACTCCCAAGCCAATCTCACTAAACGTTCCAACTGGACCATCAAAACGATGATTGCCTCTTATGTGGGGAACCAACATAAGAATTGGGTGGATCAGGGACCACTTTGCAATCAATGCAGCCTACCTTGAGACCACAGGCTGAACCCCTGAAGAGTTGGCATTTGGAAGATCTCTGAAAGGGCCACTTGAGAGATTGATTGGGACATCGCCCTCACCTCATCAACCTCTGTCCACAATCATAGAAAGACAAAAACAAATAGTTGAAGAAGTCAAGAAGAGAGTTGTGGGGTGTCGGTCCAGACAAGCCAGATACTGTAATGCCCACAGGAGAGGTGCACAACTCCTGCCGGGAAACTTGGTCTGAGTCCGTTAGGTGACTGGGAGACGGTCTGAAGAGAGTAGCAAGTGCATGTATGATTTTGAATAAGTGGCACCAGTATTCAGTGTTGCAGCTATGAGTAAATGTAAAAGATTTCCTTTGAGTATTTAGTTACTAGACGTTTATCAGCCAGATAATGCATGAAGGAATGCCTTTGCAAACTCCTGAGTTGATTTATTCAACAGATCTGGTGAGATTGATTGTTTTTTTTCTCTTTTCACATTTGCTTGGTATACCATTAAAGGTTGTATCAGCGATAGCGGGGATACATGTACAGTACGTCACTTCTGTTGATGTCCAAACAAAACAGAGTGCTAGCTCGCTACTCCCTTTACATTACATTTACATTTAGCAGACACTTCTTGACCAAAGTGACTTACATATGTCAGCTATATTACAAGGGATCACATTGTCCCCGGAGCAACTTGGGGTTAAGTGCCTTGCTCAAGGGCACATTGGTGAACTTTCAGGCTACTGCACGCTAGCCCAGCTCCTTAACCACTACACTACCACCGCCCCACTACTCCCCCCCTCTCGTGCAATTAAAACTCCTAAACGCGCATCTCGTCGGTTATTGGTTGAAACACTTTATTTTGCCTTTGAGTGGATTGCCAACCCTTGTTGGTAGCAATTGTTTTTGTGTGCAGATCTCGGAGCCTAGGCTGCCTCCAGAGACACGTTTTTTTTGACAGCCTGCTTATGCGGTAGACAGCTAGCGGATCATTAGGAAAGATTAGATGAATGTGATCATTTATGTGTGGGCCTTTTTTGGGCATGAAATCACTGATACAACCTTTAAGCAAGCGATCATTTTTTATTTTTTTTCATTTTTGTGGATTATACAGGGGCGCCTTAATACCACCCGAGGCCCCTGGGCTATATGTTTTTTAAGCCCCCCCGCCCAACCGCAAATATTAACTAGAAATGCAATTCCAAGGAATTACCAGTGCATGAAAATGCTAAAGTTGTGATGTAAAATATCATGTATAGTTAAAACAGATAATACAGAGATGGTTACTACGGTGATGCTAGGATAGACATGGTGGTTGCATAGCTTAATAAAAGTTTATAGTTTAAAAGCTGAATGTAGATAGTTTAAAAGTTGTTGATAGACAGTAGATAGTTTAAAAGTTGTTGATAGACAGCTAGTTTAATGATAGTTTAAAAGTAGACCTTTTAAAAGTTGAAGGTAAATAGTTTAAAAGTTGTTGACAGACTGGAAGTTGAATGAATGTTGATATTCAAATAGTTTAATGGTTGTGTATAGGTAGATATTTGACGATAACTGAAAGTTGGAATGGCTCTAATGTTTGCTAGCAGTTATGCTAAGATTTTTAACTATGCTAACCATGTTACTTAGCTAATGTTTTATAGCAGTGCTAGCAATGTTAACCTGTTAACCATGCTACTTAACTAACGTTTTTCTAGCAGTTTAATGAATGTTGATATTCAAATAGTTTAATGGCTATGTATAGGTAGATATTTGACGATAACTGAAAGTTGGAATGGCTCTAATGTTTGCTAGCAGTTATGCTAAGATTTGTAATTCTGCTAACCATGTTTAGCAGTTTTGCTAAAGATTTTCTAGCAGTTTTGCTAAACATGCTAACTATGTTAGCAATGCTAACATGGTAACTATGTTAACCATGTGACTTAGTTAACCAAGCTTATCATTTTTAGTAGTTATGCTAACTAACATACTAACTATGTTAACCATGTTACTTAGCTAACTTAGCTAATCATTTTTAGTAGTTATGCTAATTATGCTAACTAGCATGCTAACTATGCTAACCATGTGACTTAGTTAACCAAGCTTATCATTTTTAGTAGTTATGCTTACTATGCTAACTAGCATGCTAACTATGTTAACCATGTTACTTAGCTAATCATTTTTAGTAGTTATGCTAACTATGCTAACCATGTTACTTAGCTAACCTAGCTAATCATTTTTAGCAGTTTTGCTAAAAATGCTAACTAGCATGCTAACATGTTAGCATGCTAACTATGCTAACCATGTTTACTTAGCTAACTTAGCTAATCATTTTTAGCAGTTATACTAACTATGCTAACATGCTAGCATGTTAACTATGCTAACCATGTTGATAGACAGCTAGTGAATGTATATAGTTTAAAAGTTTAAAAGTTGAATGTAGATCGTTTAAAAGTTGTTGATAGACAGCTAGTTTAATAGATAGATAGTTTAATGATAGTTTAAAAGTAGACCGTTTAAAAGTTGAATGTAAACAGTGAACAGTTTAACTGAGAAACTTCATTCAAACTTTGTAACGTAGGTCTTCAAACAGATCGGGTTGGTATGACTTTTTAACTTTGAAATTTTTATATTTTTTAAACTATTAAAGAAAAACTTTTTAAAAATCCCCATAGACTTAACATTGCCGATTGTGACATCATAATACGGCCGTTAAGCATTTCGAATCCTATGGCAGGTGTTCAGGCCACCTGCAGCCTCACGCTTTAACCCTTAAAGGAGTACCGTCACACCGGTGTGACAGGAATGTTGGGAAATTAACACTCTAAAGAATATCTGGGTTCATTGAATTCAACATAGAATTTTAGAACCTTCAATTGTTGCGGAACTTAGAATGTTCAAAAACCTACACCTTTAAGGGTTAAGCATACAATCTGGGTCAATTAAGACTACACATCCTATTCAACTGTTTCCTCTGCCCAAAACTGTTTCAAAATAAAAGTCCTCACTACAATAATCCACTGTTAAACAATGTAACTTAAACTATCATTAAACTATCTATCTATTAACTAGCTGTCTATCAACAACTTTTAAACTATATACATTCACTAGCTGTCTATCAACAACTTTTAACTTGTCATCAACTGTCAACACTTTTCATCAACTATGACTCCTACCTACTGTAGCTAGTTAGCATGGTTAACAAAGTTAGCATGTTAGCATTGCTAACATTATTAGCATTTTAAGCAAAACTGCTAAAAATGATTAGCTAAGTTAGCTAAGTAACATGGTTAGCATAGTTAGCATGCTAGTTAGCATTTTAGCATAACTGCTAAAAATGATTAGCTGAGTTAGCTAAGTAATATGGTTAGCATAGTTAACATGCTAGCTATCATTTTTAGCAAAACTGCTAAAAATGATTAGCTAGGTTAGCTAAGTAACATGGTTAACATAGTTAGCATGCTAACATATTAGCATGCTAGTTAGCATAACTAGCATAACTACTAACAATGATTAGCTAAGTTAGCTAAGTAACATGGTTAACATAGTTAGCATGTTAGTTAGCATAACTACTAAAAATGATAAGCTTGGTTAACTAAGTCACATGGTTAACATAGTTAGCATTGCTAGCATAGTTAGCATGTTTAGCAAAACTGCTAAACATGGTTAGCAGAATTACAAATCTTAGCATAACTGCTAGCAAACATTAGAGCCATTCCAACTTTCAGTTATCGTCAAATATCTACCTATACACAGCCATTAAACTATTTGAATATCAACATTCATTAAACTGCTAGAAAACGTTAGTTAAGTAGCATGGTTAACAGGTTAGCATTGCTAGCACTGCTATAAAACATTAGCTAAGTAGCATGGTTAGCATAGTTAAAAATCTTAGCATAACTGCTAGCAAACATTAGAGCCATTCCAACTTTCAGTTATCGTCAAATATCTACCTATACACAGCCATTAAACTATTTTAATGTCAACATTCATTCAACTTCCAGTCTGTCAACAACTTTTAAACTATTTACCTTCAACTTTTAAACGGTCTACTTTTAAACTATCATTAAACTATCTATTAAACTAGCTGTCTATCAACAACTTTTAAACTATCAACTTTTATGAAGCTATGCAACCACCATGTCTATCCTAGCATCACCGTAGTAACCATCTCTGTATGATCTGTTTTAACTATATTCCTTGGAATTGCATTTCTAGTTATGATTAAATGATACCTGGCCCGCGATCTGACCCGACACATAGCGTGCGCTTTTGGTTAATAACATGCAGTGTAGCCTATGTAAAACCTTTACATAAACAGGAACAGAAAGCCCTCGAATCACGTCAGCCTACCCATGACATCGCTTATCAAAAAGGCTAGCCTACTGCACGAAAACAAAGCGTTGAACTTTTACAACACTGGCTGTAGGCTAAGTTAAAAGATGGGTAGGCTACACATATGGACGTTTAAAAGCTTTTCAATAGTGCATGTGTTTGTCGTGTCGGGGGTTCCCCAGGAGTTTTTTTTTTTAAATTCTGTCTACTTATCACACCAGTTTAACGCAGTTGGGAGGGACAGAAATACTTTTAGCCTACAGAACAAGCTGGCTCATGTGATGTGAACATGGCTACCTTATGCATTATCACTACACTCACTACATGGAGACATATCTCACGTTAACATTGGAGAAAACATAACATAGCCTAGACTATTATATGTGCGAATGGGTTAGCACAAACTTAGCTGTTGGTGAACGGAGATGCAGATCACTAATTAATTTCTTTGCGCCACAGCCGATGTTCTGCATTCACTCCAATGAGACAAGTGAAATACATGTTTTTAAAGCCGTTTCATTTCCAGGCTATTTGCTACGATATTTACCTGCTATATGCCTTCTGTTTTCATGGACAGTTACAGGAATCCACGCCATTTGTTTATCGTTGCTTCAATCCTACCTACGTTATCTCCAGAGTCTGTATGATAAGTTTGTCAGTCAGTTTCAGCCTCTCCTCTAGCTCCTCTACACCCGTTGGGATTTATTACGTTTTGTTACATTTTGTTACACTTTAGAATTGGAGAAGACAAAGGGGGCCTCTGCATGGATGTAATTGTAGAGCAGTACGATGTGCTCAATTATTTAGGCTAGCTCCAGAGTAGGCTAATGACGCCGCGAATACGGACACGTCGTTTATTATTATTGATTATCATTATTATTATTAGGATGCCCCTCATTGGTCGAGGCCCCTGGGCTGAAGCCCAGGTAAGCCCCTGCATTAAGGCGCCAGTGGGATTATATATTTAGTTTGCTCGGGCGTGGAACAACTAGTTTGCAGCGGCCTTCTCTCTTCTTTGTTTGGATTATAGACTGAAGACTCTTTGGTGCGATCTCGCAACGGATATCCTTCGTTTTGTTTGGACTTTCAGGTTAATGTTAGGGACAAAAAGAAGGGGAAATTGAAATAATTTTGGGTTGTTTGGGACATTTATTGAACATTTGTGATCATATAGTGCTGCTGTGTGCGACCTGTGTTTAATTGTTTGATGCATGTCTTTCCTGCTGATTGAGTGAAAACAGAGATTTGTCAATTTATAATTTGGTTATGAAAGGAAGGAAAAATCTGCGACATGAAAACACGTCCTTCCTCACTTGAAAGGAGAGAGCAGGCCCAAAGTGCTGGCCCGTTCTCCTGTTGATCGCGTGTGTAAACAATAGACAGGTAGACTGGTGAAGTAATTGGTAATGTTACGAGAAAACCACATTTTAATCTGACTCCATTACTAATAACTAATAACTTGTATGACAAATCATTTACCAAGTAACTAGTTTATCAGGTATGGCAGAGCATGGCATGGCATACGAGGACTTAGAGGTAGGCTACAACTGATAGTTAAAGCAACACCAAAGAGTTTTTTGCACCTTAAAATAATGTTTCCAAAATCATTTCAGTGGTTTATCAACTCGTAACAGGGTGAACGGCACTTCTGCATTAAACCAGCGCCCTCTATCGGCTATAACCGCACTATGTAAGTTTGCCAGATTGGGTAGCGGATCTGTAGTTCGATGGAATGAGACATAAGAAACTACAAATTTGACTTGCATCTGAAGTCGCAATACATCGTACTTTCATAAAATCATGCAACATATTCTACCTTGTCTGTGGACATTGTTATTTGCAAAGCCGGTGCTGGATAAACAAATAGTGCGTTTGACAGAGGAAAAGTTCTTTGGTGTTGCTTAAAAGTAACAATTTATTAGGCAATATGCCTTTAACAAATTAACAAGTTCTCAGATCTCAGATACACCAGATACACAATATATCAAATAACAAAATTGACACAAACCCAAAAGAAAGGATAGAAAAACAGATGGAATGAGAGGGAGGGAGAGAGAGAAAGACAGAGAGCTTGAGACAAAGATAGAGAGAGAGAAAGGCTGAGAGTTCAGCCTAAGCTTCCCCCAACAGCCATCATAGGAGAAAGGAATAGAGCTCATCTCACCAAGCCCCTCTGCTTGAATATGCTAGGCCTTCCCAACTGGCCTGCAGGACATTGGTCACTTAGTGTGAAAACATAGGTGTGAGGTTCACATACAGACTATAGTATTTGTTAGTCCACAACTATGCACATATACATTAGATTGCAATTAAATTGTGACCAAACGTGATCAAAAAGTTGCCCACATTAAGTATTAATTTAAGACCAAAACTGAGTGCGTTATATTTACAACATTCATTTACAGAGATTTCAGAAATTACTATTAGAGCAGTTACTCTTGTTAGTTTGAGCTTTGCTGTATGCTAATTAGTTGAGCCTGGCTCCCGGTGTAAAGAGAGTCCTTTGATAGAGATCGGGGTGTGGCGCATCTCACCATAAGAATACATCAAGTAACCCAGGTTAGAGAAACATCATATACAATAACTTTGCTGTTCCACAATCTGCAAATACTGTATTTCTCACATGTAGACCTTAAAAATTATATCAAACACGAGCAGATTATAATTTCTCGTTTGACACATATCTTACAGTTCACATATTTTCCTGTGGTCCAAGACAGGACCAGGATTGAGTTAAGCTCTCAACAGGGTGGTGAGAACAAAGACCAAATGGCAACACTGTATGTATGAACAGGGGTTCTGGGAATCAAGGTCATAGACAGCTAAGACAATAGTGATCAAATACCCATACAGATGTAAGTTGACTACAAAAGGCATTCGGTTATGAAAATGTATTTTCTGTTTCAAGAATGTAAAAGGCTGGTCATACAGTTAAAAATCAGAAGTACTCACAGTTGAACACAAACTTGATCTCTCACAACTGAACTAAGCGTTTATTGCTAATTTTATTATTCGATCAAAATTACCCCTTTGTGGGTTTAAATGAACACAACCAAAGTTAAAAGGTTGATTTTTACACAGTGGTTATCAAAGTTGAGATGCTTTTGTCCAAAATGACTTACAGAATATGAATAT
This sequence comes from Alosa alosa, assembly GCF_017589495.1. Classification (NCBI taxonomy): domain Eukaryota; kingdom Metazoa; phylum Chordata; class Actinopteri; order Clupeiformes; family Clupeidae; genus Alosa; species Alosa alosa. Next base: position 31,248,349 of record NC_063206.1, on the reverse strand, counting down.
TGCAATAGTTAAAGCTACATTGTGTAATTTCTTGATTTGATTATTAATGTTTTTCTTAAAGGACAAGTTCGGTATTTTACACTTAAAGCCCTGTTTTCAGATTCAGATTTTCTAGTTTATGATTAAATAGAACGTTTAAGATTGAAATTTGGCATGCTGCTGTCCTGAGAATTTTCGGTTTCTGTGGTAGCACCCCCCTCCCACCTCCACAACGCTGCATAGGTGCACTGGAACAATGTTTCTAAAACGCATTAAACTTTCGTTTACAAAGACGCGAAACTCACCGAGTGGTCATGGGTGTTCACTGATATGCTCACACAAAAATCGCTGCAAAAGATTCTTTCCAACAGGTTTTATCGTAGTTTTTGTCCAACTCCATTGACTTGTATTGGATGTGCTGTGAGGTACGGTATTACTCCGCTGCCGGAAACGGATATGGGGTTGTTTGTATTCTTGCTGTAGTCTTATGCAGTCACGGTCATAGACATAATATACATAGACGCCGCATCGACCGCTACTCCTTACTAGCGCTGACGAGATTTGGAGCCGCCATCTTGGACCGGTCATCCACTCCACTCAGTGTAATCTGTTTGGCCGGTGAGATGAGCTGTCAGCGCACTTAATTAATCATATCTCACTGAATACCGAACAGATTCTCACACGGTTTTTTTTGCTGCAAAGGTCATACATGTAGCTATGATACAGGACACATGATTTAGCGTATTTTAATATTCATAGTGGGTTTAACAGTAATAGAATATTCTGATATATGATATAAAGTGACCTGACGTCCGATATCAAAACTGGGAACATAATCCATGTTTGACAGCATAGACAAAACTAGTTTGATACAAGTTTAATGAGTTAAATATAGTTCACAGTTGACAGAAAAGTTCCATCAACAGCATTATTCACAGTCCACAGAAAGGTTCCATAAACATTTAAGTGAGATCAGTGCCATTCAGACATCTGAGGGGTATTCCAAGTAGGCCTATGTGGTTTAGTGACAAACTTGGGTAAATTGACTCAGAATAAGTTGTAAACCTCCCAGTAGAAAAGCTGTATGATACATGGTTGTGTGTATTTTAATATTCATAGTGGGCTTAACAGTAATAGAATATTCTGATATATGATATATTATAAAGTGATGACATCCAATATAAAAACTGGGAACATAACTAATCCACGTTTGACAGCATAGACAAAAACTGGTTTGATACAAGTTTTAATGAGTTAAATTTACAGGAAAAAAATCCATTAACATTTTCAGTTCAGTGCCATCAAAAATAAAGTGATGAACAGACATTGGTGTGGCATAAAGGAAATGGAGTAACTGGGTTCAATATCAACAGCATTTGTTAGACAAGTTCCATAAATATTGTAAAGTGGAAGTTTGTAGGTTTGTTTCTGATCCTTAAAAAACAGACATTGGCTTGGCATAGTAAGTGTAACAGTTCATCAATTCAAGACAAAAAGGTGACTTGTCACTTGTACAGTGTCAATGGGTTCATCAACAGCATCTGTTATTTACAGTTCACAGAAAGGTTCCAGCCCCAATGAAGAGATTAAATAAAAAGGAATCAAGAAACATTTTAGAAACTGCTAAGATCAACCCGTTCATTGCAATCAGTAAAGAATCAGGGAGTGTCTTCACAGGCTCAGTAAGACAGAGTTACCGTCATGCAGTTGGTTCTATGATTTCGACAACTGGTGCATGTCATTTTGTATGTTCCCACCTTGCTAAAATTGCTTGGGTACACTTTGGCTGAGAACAAAAGTGCTTCAGACAGCAGGTGGGCAAATAAGATGGCATAGTAAACTGGGTAAACTCCATAAAAAGAGGACTGAGTCAACCAGGCGATGGGAAAATGGGACACAGAGTGGCGAATGCAGGTGATGAAGGTGGAGCTCATAAATCAAACATTCAGTCACAGTGTAGCAGATGCCCTGCAGTACTGCAATGAAGAGCACCTTCCTCAGTTCCAGGGGTGTGAGGAGACCGTTCAGTTCATTCACAGTCTTCTTGAACAAGGCAGTTGTTCTGGAGAGATACAAAATAATAAATAAATGAATGAAAAGGAATTTGAGAGGCATCTTATTCTTGTTAGGGTAAATGACATGTGAATAATACAGTGTTGGGCAAGCTACTTCGAAATTTTAGTGAGCTAAACTATCAGTTACTCTGCCATGAATAAAAAACTACACAAAACTACAACCCAGTCAAATGTATTAGTAGCCTAACACAAACACAGCAGTAGGCTAGTTCACTACATAGGAAGCTACTTTAAATTGTGCTAATTTCACATGACAAGAAAAGTGTAGCTTGTCTGGCTAAGCTACTTGATAAATAAAGAAGTTGAGCTATTGAAAAGTTACTTTATTCAGGAAATAGTGAGGCTACCACCAACACACTTACGCTACAAGTAGTAGCTAGCGATTGCCCAATAGGCTAGTCTGTGCCACTTGTGTAAAATTCACCCGACCAAATCTAGTATGATTTATTTCTACAATAGCCTTCTTGTGTCAGTTGTAATCTAAGTCAGTGTTATGGAATATGACTTATCAAGTCTCAGTTCATAGCCGGGTGAACACCGAGTAAACATAGCCTAGCTAGATGGCTACGATTTTCATACAGTAATATCACAGATTGCTCCTTCTCAGCTCTCTGGTAATATTCTATTCACAAAATACAACCAATAGTACGGTTATGTTAAATCTTACTTGTGAAAAGTAAATCCCCCGAGTATGGTCCGCCGATTTGAGAAGGAACATGCTGCACAGTGCTGTCATCTTGTGTCTTCTGCTGCAACGCAACGAGGAGTATGACCGGTCCAAAATGGCGGCCGCATTTCTTGTTTCCAGCAGCCAATGCGGCGTCTATGTATATTATGTCTATGGTCACGGTATCGTCTGGATCGTTGAAAGGAAGTCTGTGACAACTTTTTTTGCCACAAATTTTCCCGCAATTCGGAACTGCACAAAATCGCCCAATTTTTAGCTGTCTGTTGCAAAATACTTCAAGACAGCCAGATTGGCAAGTGTACGGTGTAAGGTGCATTATCACCAGTGTTGCGCGGTCTGCCCGAAATTAAGCGGTTGCCCGCGGATGACCGCGGTCATCTGCGGTTATGAGTCATAAACAAAATATTTTAATGATATTCGGGTCATTTGCGGGTGGGTCAGTTAAAATGAATTAAATATATATTTTCTACAAATAGGCCTACTTAAAATATCACGAGAAGGCTAGCATCAATACAGTAAAGCATCAATACAGTAAAGTGAACAGTAAAGAAGCTGAAGACGCAAGTTAAAATAATAAAGACACCCCTTCAGGAAAAGGGATATAGGCTTTGGGAAATATGTGGAAAAGTTCTTAAAGATTACAGTAGTACAAGTTATGGTCTATGTCGGCCTACTTCTTGCAAAGCCATTTAAAAGTATGACAGCCAAAATGGGCAGCCTGCAGGAATAAATGTTATGGCACAGACTACAGCCATATCTACCGGTATGTATAGGTTCGCGCATGCATAAAAGTTACCTTAGTTCGTTGTGTTTGTGACTTTAAACAGTAGATGTGCTTTAGTAAAGCTTTGTGCTTCAGTCAGCATTATAAAGCAGTTCTTACACTAACGTTTAGACCAGCAATGGATCTCTCTTGCCTACCTTGCCTCACCATTTCTGTTTTCGAAAGAAAGATGTATGTCCATGGCCTTCAAATCTTATCCTAGTGTTCTAATCCTTGGTGGTTGCGTGCGTGCTTGCGCTCTTATTCTCATTCTCTCTCCTGCATGCGCAAACATTGTCCTGCATGCCCACTGCGTGTAGTTCTACTGCATAAAGTTTCGCAAATAAATTAGTTTGTTTTACAGAAATGGCCTACTGTCACACTGCATGCAGGCTATAACCAAAAGCACACATTTTGTAAATAAGCGGGTCGGATCGCGGGTCGGTATAATTTTGTCCTTATTAATATTCGCGGTCCGAGTTGCGGTCGGGTTGATTAAAATATCGGGCGACCGCGGGCCGCTTGTGACCAAACCCGCGCAACACTGATTATCACCACCAATTGGGCTGGAGTGTCTATTATTCAAGCTCTCAAAGGAAGAATGTACGGGTGTGAGTCGTTTGGAAAAATAGCTCCACAGTTTTACAACGAATTGTAAAACACCTGTTGGAAAGCATCTTTTGCAGCGATTTTTGTGTGAGCATATCAGTGAACACCCCTGACCACTCAGTGAGTTTTACGTCTTTGTAAACGAAAGTTTAATGCATTTTAGGAAGGATTGTTCCAGTGCACCTATGCAGCGTTGTGGAGGTGGGAGGGGGGGTGCTACCACAGAAACCGAAAATTCTCAGGACAGCAGCATGCCAAATTTCAATCTTAAACGTTGTATTTAATCATCTATCTATCTATTTAATCATCTATCTATCAACTATCTGAAAACAGGGCTTTAAGTGTCAAATACCGAACTTGTCCTACGTCCAAAATATGTGCTCATTCATGTGTAATTACTTGCCCCAACAAATGGTAGTATGCTGGTAAGTGTAGAATCTGCCATTTAGAATACAGGTGGTAGAGTCCATAGACATAATATACATAGACGCCGCATTGGCTGCTGGAAACAAGAAATGCGGCCGCCATCTTGGACCGGTCATACTCCTCGTTGCGTTGCAGCAGAAGACACAAGATGACAGCACTGTGCAGCATGTTCCTTCTCAAATCGGCGGACCATACTCGGGGGATTTACTTTTCACAAGTAAGATTTAACATAACCGTACTATTGGTTGTATTTTGTGAATAGAATATTACCAGAGAGCTGAGAAGGAGCAATCTGTGATATTACTGTATGAAAATCGTAGCCATCTAGCTAGGCTATGTTTACTCGGTGTTCACCAGCTATGAACTGAGACTTGATAAGTCATATTCCATAACACTGACTTAGATTACAACTGACACAAGAAGGCTATTGTAGAAATAAATCATACTAGATTTGGCCGGCGAATTTTACACAAGTGGCATAGACTAGCCTATTGGGCAATCGCTAGCTAAGCACAGCTAAGTGTGTTGGTGTGTAGCCTGCTGTGTAGTGTGTAGCCTCACTATTTCCTGAATAAAGTAACTTTTCAATAGCTCAACTTCTTTATTTATCAAGTAGCTTAGCCAGACAAGCTACACTTTTCTTGTCATGTGAAATTAGCACAATTTAAAGTAGCTTCCTATGTAGTGAACTAGCCTACTGCTGTGTTTGTGTTAGGCTACTAATACATTTGACTGGGTTGTAGTTTTTGTGTAGTGTTTTATTCATGGCAGAGTAACTGATAGTTTAGCTCACTAAAATTTCAAGTAGCTTGCCCAACACTATATTATTCACATGTCATTTACCCTAACAAGAATAAGATGCCTCTCAAATTCCTTTTCATTCATTTATTTATTATTTTGTATCTCTCCAGAACAACTGCCTTGTTCAAGAAGACTGTGAATGAACTGAACGGTCTCCTCACACCCCTGGAACTGAGGAAGGTGCTCTTCATTGCAGTACTGCAGGGCATCTGCTACACTGTGACTGAATGTTTGATTTATGAGCTCCACCTTCATCACCTGCATTCGCCACTCTGTGTCCTATTTTCCCATCGTCTGGTTGACTCAGTCCTCTTTTATGGAGTTTACCCAGTTTACTATGCCATCTTATTTGCCCACCTGCTGTCTGAAGCACTTTTGTTCTCAGCCAAAGTGTACCCAAGCAATTTTAGCAAGGTGGGAACATACAAAATGACATGCACCAGTTGTCGAAATCATAGAACCAACTGCATGACGGTAACTCTGTCTTACTGAGCCTGTGAAGACACTCCCTGATTCGTTACTTATTGCAATGAACGGGTTGATCTTAGCAGTTTCTAAAATGTTTCTTAATTCGTTTTTATTTAATCTCTTCATTGGGGCTGGAACCTGTCTGTGAACTGTAAATAACAGATGCTGTTGATGAACCCATTGACACTGTACAAGTGACAAGTCACCTTTTTGTCTTGAATTGATGAACTGTTACACTTACTATGCCAAACCAATGTCTGTTTTTTAAGGATCAGAAACAAACCTACAAACTTCCACTTTACAATATTTATGGAACTTGTCTAACAAATGCTGTTGATATTGAACCCAGTTACTCCATTTCCTTTATGCCACACCAATGTCTGTTCATCACTTTATTTTTGATGGCACTGAACTGAAAATGTTAATGGATTTTTTTCTGTAAATTTAACTCATTAAAACTTGTATCAAACCAGTTTTTGTCTATGCTGTCAAACGTGGATTAGTTATGTTCCCAGTTTTTATTTTGGATGTCATCACTTTATAATATATCATATATCAGAATATTCTATTACTGTTAAGCCCACTATGAATATTAAAATACACACAACCATGTTTCCTGTATCATACAGCTTTTCTACTGGGAGGTTTACAACTTATTCTGAGTCAATTTACCCAAGTTTGTCACTAAACCACATAGGCCTACTTGGAATACCCCTCAGATGTCTGAATGGCACTGATCTCACTTAAATGTTTATGGAACCTTTCTGTGGACTGTGAATAATGCTGTTGATGGAACTTTTCTGTCGACTGTGAACTATATTTAACTCATTAAATTTGTATCAAACTAGTTTTGTCTATGCTGTCAAACATGGATTATGTTCCCAGTTTTGATATCGGACGTCAGGTCACTTTATATCATATATTAGAATATTCTATTACTGTTAAACCCACTATGAATATTAAAATACGCTAAATCATGTTTCCTGTATCATAGCTACATGTATGACCTTTGCAGCAAAAAAAAACGTGTGAGAATCTGTTCGGTATTCAGTGAGATATGATTAATTAAGTGCGCTGACAGCTCATCTCACCGGCCAAACAGATTACACTGAGTGGAGTGGATGACCGGTCCAAGATGGCGGCTCCAAATTTCGTCAGCGCTAGTAAGGAGTAGCGGTCGATGCGGCGTCTATGTATATTATGTCTATGGTAGAGTCGGCCGTATGGTGACAGCCATGTTTTGGCCTCCATGTTTAGAATACATTAGCCAAGGAGGGACATACCTGAAATTCTAGCTCTGCCTTTCGCGTTGTGCTTGCTGCTCCCAGGAAACCCCTAACATTGAATAACCTGATGATGATCCTGACGACAAGATTAATCTTGCATGAATGATGACCTATAGTTTCACAGACTAAATTACTAAATGCAATTTACAATTATTTTTCTAAAACCTCATTACGAGAAGGAATAAAGTTGTGTATGGCATTTCCTAGTGTCAGCTAGGACATTTATGGTGCGGCTTCTGGTAGCTCACTTGGAGTGGGGGGGAGCTGGAGTCTGTTGCAATATAACATCTCACCGCTAGATGAGATAATTTCCACCAAGAATTAACCCAAGAACTACACAATGCACCTTTACAATTAAATAAAATACCATAACTGTAAGAATTAATGAATTAAGTGTAAGTTGACCAGATTAGTCTTTAGACCCCTCTTGAAAGACCCAAAATATTGCAGGATTGCAGAACACTAGGCAACTCGTTCTACCAACGAAGAACCACTGAAGAAAAGAGTTTTGATTTTGACCTCCTAGCGTTAATGGCTGATCAACACACCAGACGCTCATCAGAGGACCACAGTGGGCGATTGGGGATGTAGAGCTGGATCATGGAATGCAAATAGCAGGGAGCAGATCCAGTAAGTGTCCTATAGGCCAGAGTGAGGGATTTTAATTTAATTCTGGCTGCTGTAGGAATCCAATGGAGAGTAAATAGTCCTCTTTGGCTTATTAAAGACCAGAGGTGTGTTCAATTTGGCAAACAATGGCAAACATGCGTGGCAAGTTACATTCAGATTTAGTTGGGATCAGTGAAGATGAGCCGGATGTTAATCTTTTGGGGAATATCTGTATTAGCTGGAAGGCACACAATATTATTTCAAGCAAGGGTCCCTCTAAATGATAGAGTAAATGGAGCTTTTTTGTGCCGAGGTAAGTTCAAGTTTTCCAATGCATATGCTTAAAGGAGAAGTTGGTATTCTTCAAGCTAGAGGCAAGCTTTACTACCTCAAAGTAAATCATTGTTATCACTCAATCATTGAGTGATAAATAGTGATAATAATGTAATCAAAGAGCACTTACAAAGTTTTATTTCTTCCTTTGTAAGTGAAAAGAAAAGGAATGAAAGAGGACTGTTTGTGCAGTCAGTGCATTACCTTGCTCTTCTTCCGATTGCTGCCATTTTGTGTAGGCACAAAAGATGGAGAGTTCGGTAATCAACTTGCTTTTGTATCATTATAGCCGTTAGTTGCAATTTTATTATGAGATCTAATGTAAACTAATGTTTACACTATATTTTATGTTATGCAACAGGTCCAGATGACTGTTATGAAGGAGATGGAGAGTCATACCGTGGTAACGTTTCTGAAACTGAAGATGGAGACGAATGCCTCTACTGGAATTCTCATTTTCTTCTCAACAATGGGGTTAACCCCTTTAGTGCCTTTGAAGATTCAGATGGATTGGGTCCTCACAATTTTTGCAGGTAATTTTCTTTCTTTTGGTTCCTGGTTTGTTTGTCTGTCTATGTGAGGAGGGCACTGCAGTAATCAAGACGAGAGATAACGATGTTCTGTACCAATAGCTGGGTGTTGTGTTGTGTTGTGTTGGGTTAGGAACAGCCTGACCAGGTGACAGAGGCACCTAAGTTTCGTGTAACCTTAGCAAATAGGTCGAACAACATGAGAACCGGGGCAAGCTGCACACACAGATTTTAAGGCTTCAGTCACAGACAACAGAGCAGTTTCAGTGGAGTGGAATCTTTTGAAACCAGATTGATTATTCCTTGGTCATTCCTTGAAAGGAATTCTGTGAAGCCGCCCTTTTGATAGCCTTAAAAGGAATAGGAGCAGTGAGACCGGGCAATAATTCTCCATTTGAGTGGGAGCAAGAGAAGGATTTTTAAGTCTTGATTGATGCAAAGTGTGTCAAAAAACACACCCTTTCTTGTTTGTTACATTGCTCCGGAACTTTTCATCGCAGGGAGATTAAACCTTTATAACATGACAGAGCAGAAGTGGGGCTTTCCAACGAGACTACGCATTTGTCTGTACGATCAAGTATGAAAGTAAAAAAAAAATCAGGAAATTAAATCAAATTGCATCATATTTACAGTCTATACTTCTCTGCGTTCACCTGTGCACCCATTACTCGCTTGAATTACAGTCTATACTTCTCTCGTTCAACCCATTGATCATTTTACAGTTATACTTCTCTCGAACCCATCACGGGTAACTTTTAACCCGTAGGTCCGATTTTCAAAAGTCAGGTATCGTTGGAATCCTTGGACCAAGCCGAGTTCAAAGCACCCTATGACGTTTTTTGATTTCATCAAAAACCCTTAAAATGTATCAGGGGTCACATACTTTCTCTTGTTCCCACCAAATTTTACACAGATCATCTTCATCACTTTTCGTCTTCGGAAGTATTACCGTTCGCCCGTAACAGCCAATCAAAATTTGCTGCGAAGCCGCCAAACAGGAAGTGAGCTCATATCTTAGCAACCCATTCATCTGTCATAACCAAACTTAGTACATGTACTCAGGACCCAATCAGGGGGACACTCAAGAAATCTGGTGACCTTTGACCTCTAGGGGGCGCTGTAATTAAGAAACATGCCTTTTGGCCTGTAGCTGCTGTTGTGCTTAGAATTAAAATGCACTAGTGGTTTCAGGTAATACTGTTGGAGGTCCTTAGGCCAACCCAGGCCAACTTGTGATGTCATCATAATTGATTCATCTGATCTTCACCAAAATTGGCACAGACCATCTTCAGACCATAACCTATCAATATATTGCTTTCTGGAACAATTGACAAAAGTAGTCTTCCGTAACAGCCAATCGAAATTGGTGGTGAAGCCGCCAAACAGGAAATAAGCTCATATCTTATCAACCCTACTATGTATCATAACCAAACTTACTACATAGATTCATGACCCCATAAGGAGGACGCACAAAACATTTGGTGACCTTTGACCTGTAGGGGGCGCTGTAATTAGCAATATTGCATTTTGATCTGTAGTTGCTGATGTGTTTTATCGATCTTTTATTTTTTGATGTGAAACTGATGACAACATGTTCCATCCAGTTCATTCTAATGCGTGCATGCAACGGCAGGGCCCGGGTGGGACAGGGTGGGGCGGGGCAGGGGTGATTAGGTGGGGGGGGCTGGCTGGCGGAGGCGGAAGCAATACTCAGCCCTGTTTCAGCCCAACAAAGTCAGTTATGTTTTGATGTGACACTTGTTGAAAGTGTTGATCGCGGGTGTCTGAGTTCTATCTTGTCGCCGTGGCTACTCCGGCCTATTCTGCTTGGCCCCCTCATTGTTGCTTGCAGCTATATTTGTCTTTGTATTATTGAAAAATCAAAATCAAATCAATGTAAGTACTAATGTATGAAATGGTGGCAGATCTGGGTAGCCTAGACTGTGCTGAAAAAATAGTATATGTAAATGACACTTGACCTGGATAAATGCTTATAACTAAAGATAGTGAGAATGGCCAAACATAGAGTAGGGCTCATAGGGCTAAATAAAAAATGGCATTTATTTCCGTAAGGCACACACCACATCTTTTTCACATTTGCTCAGCCCCAGATCCCTCCACCATGGCAATGATATTGCCAGATTCAGGACAGTCTGCCCTACACACACCTGAAAGGCAAGTTGAGCTGCCATCTTGCAGTGGTGAGGCACATGTCAAAATATAAGAATTTTATAATGCGCTTTTTATATTTTAAAAATCAAAATGAAATCAATGCAAGTATCAATACATGAAATTGTGGCAGATTTGGGTAGCCTAGACTCTGCCGAAAAAAAACCAAACAATATATAGCATGTGTGTATGGCACTTGACCAGGATAATAGGCTACCATTCAATTGTGCCGCAAATTATCTGCGGGCAATATCATCGTCAAGGAGGCCCTAAGCCTGCAGATCATAGACAGATAAAGCATGCTCTGGGAACAGAATACAGTTGCCTGTCTTGCCATGGGTCTGTCTACCAGGAAAATGACAAGTGTCTTAGTGCGCTTCGGGGGTCCAACGTCACTGGGTCACTAGGCCAGTGGCTACCCCACTTTTCGGGAAAATAAATAAATAAAATGTCTCATTTTCTGACGCACCACAAAACATCTTGCCTATTTGTCTGGGGCTTTCTATAGTTTCGGTATGGGCTGTATCGTGAGACAAACAGCAAGATCAGAATAGGTTGTTCCAGAGCCAAATAAAGGTAGAGGTAGAGTTAAAATTCGTTAAGGTCACGTGGTTCATGTAAACTTCAAAATGTTTCCGGAAGTGATTGACAATGGATTAGAATGCATTGAATACTACCACGACTTTGGGTCAATAAATGCATTGATATACAATATTTCTAACACTATAATTATTGTATATAATTATTGTGTAAACTATGTAGGTATCCTACCATTACAACAATAGGCCTATAATTAAATTCCAGTCTTTAGGCCTATATCATAGCCTGCTAAATATCAGACGATTTTTTCGTCCTTTTACGCGTGTGTCACTTAATATTAATTTCTTTACAAAACCAAGACGGGAGATTCTTTAGAAAACGCAATCGCACCCACCCCATAAGTGTATTTAAATTAGGGTAAGGCTATTTGCACCCCTGGTACAATTAGTAGTGTATACTATTCGTACCCTGCTGCAATTAGAAGTGAATTCTATTCGTACCCCCCGTCTGGCACAAATATCAATGTATGCTATTTGCATTTACTCTGGCATATTGATCACACAATGTAATAAAAAAAAATAAAAAAATGAGCAACATGTTTTTGTTGTTACGTCACAGGTTAAGGTAAGGTATGCTGTTTGCATCAATGTATAGTTAGAAGTGGATGCTATTCGTATTTCTGAAAAGCAAGGGAAAAAAGCATCAGAGAAAAAAATCCATTGCGGTACAGCAGAGCTCAGTGTGGTGCAACATCAAGCATACAATAAAGAACAACATGGTCTCCTGTTAGTGCCTATTACCATCAGAGGCAGACAGGGAGAGGCTGTATTGGAACTGGTAGCACCTTCACGTTGATGAAGGAGAGTCTGTGGTGCTAGGTGATGCCAGTAGAGGAAGTTTTCCTACCGGCAAAGAGCCAGAGATTCATCATGGCGGATGGACCTGTTCACCAAGCCCTGGGGAAGAAAACAATCTATCTCGACTGGCACGGCAAACAGTGGGCTGTGGAAGTCCATGTAATGGAAGATGGCGTTTCCTATGATCTTAGGTCTGGACTTCCTCGCTGCCACTGGTGTCATCCTCAACCTGGCCAAAAACAGTTACGAGCTGAAAACCAATGGAGGTTACACCTATTATGGCTTCAAACAACAGCGAGACCATTCTAGTGAAAGAAATCAGGACACACTCACCTCATCACAAGGTGTTCACCTCTACTATGCTTTGCCTCCAGGGGAATTACCTCCTTGCCAGGTGTCCATTTATATGGCGGACTCGGTGTCGTGTTATGACACTGACTGTCCGGAAGGGCTCCAACAACTTGATTATTGGTTACCTCGAATTATCTGGGCAAGACCAATGTGAAAAAAGCATGCCATCTTTGTCCAGTCAGGTCCAAGGCCTATCGGGTGTCTCCCCTGAAAAAAAGAGTCATTGAGGAGCATGTAGAGAAGATTCTAAAAGACAACATCATAGAACCCTCTCAGCCTTGTCATCCCCTGTGGTTCTGCAGCCAGTTGCACCAGTAGAACGGTCGACCTGTTGCACCATTGCTACTTAAGGTACACCATAGTTTGTAGCTACTAAATCAAAATATTGTCGCATAGAATGACGTTTTTACCGCTGGTAGCGTTAAAGTTCGCTGTAACGTTATATGATAAAGCCGCGTTTAGGTTTGACTTCCTCCGCAATTACTTTGTTGTATGGAATAAAATAACACTGTATTTGTAAATAACAGACTTTATTTTGTTGTATATATGCTTTGGGAATATTTCAGCCACCACTTGGCCTAACATAGGCTACCACAGTGGATAACTAGTGAAGGTAAAGGTAACGTTAACATTTTCAAATATGGCTAATGAAATCTCTGATAACAGATCAATCCACAGCAACTAAATGTATGCTTTGTGTGGTAATGATAGGTAGATGTTTGGTAGCCTATTTGTACTGCTAGGTCCATACGATTTCCAGTGAATAAAAACATGATTCAAACATGTTCAATATAAGTTAAATATGTTCAATATCCCTAACGGAATGCATGTCTTCGCCAAAAATGACAAAATACGATGTTATATTAATAATCCAAATGAACGTCAAACTTTGAAATATAGTCTGAAATGAGATGTTAATATCATTGAGACAACAGGGGTATACAAAAAAATCCGATTGTAGCTTACAGCAGCCGACTATTTAGGTTAAGTTTATAACGTTGTGGACGGCCACCAAGCGTCTTCTGCCTCATGGCTGCGCGCATCTAGTTTTGTTGGTAAACGGGAAACCTGTGTATACACTACTGAACTGAACTGAATGCTACCTCTGACTAAGAATGCATTACTTTGCACTTGTATTGTGTTTTATTATGGAATATGTCCAATGTTAAGGAATTCATGTTTTTTCATTCAGATTTGTAAATCAACATGTATAAGTTGCTATTAGTCAATTAATGGGGAGATAATCGAATCGAAATCGAATCGGACTGAAAAAATGAATTGTTAGATTAATCGATGCATCGAAAAAATAATCGCTAGATTAATCGTTTAAAAAAATAATCGTTTATCCCAGCCCTAATTCCCACCATTTAAATGAGAAAACCATGTTAACAAATTACCTACGATGGACCTTACACCTCCCTAGGTGTAAGTTAGTGTGTAATTTAAGTCATAACTTAGTGTTACGTTGAAACTATTTCCGTGGTGCAACCCGATAAATTTTAGTAGCTCGTAAACTTCAACGTAGTGCCAGTTGTGGTGGACCGAGGCTACTCTGTGAAAGATCTGCCGTGGCCGCCGAGCTGTTGCTGACCTGCGAGCTGCCATGCCAACTGCAGACTAACTGGACCTCTGACATCCTTTCATCCATCCGTGAACAGTGCACTTCACTGTCTGGTCGAGGGGATCTCTCGGGACAGCCGGACCTAGGCTCTACTCTGCGAAAGATCTACCGTGGCCGCCGAGCTGTTGCTGACCTGCAAGCTGCCTTGCCAACTGCAGACTAACGTTAACGGTGAAGAGCTGCATTCTCATGGAGCAACAAACGGTCGCTGTTAAGTCCACCGAATTGCGGATCTACACGATCGCTCAGTACTTTGGACTGTGCTTCCATCATCTCCAGACTGCAGTCTAGCAGGCCTAGCTTCTAACGTTAACGTTATCTCCAGACTGCCAGTGAATTCACCAGGTTGGTCAGTTGCTAAAGAACTTTGTTGGCATTGCATCGGTTGTGAAGACACAGCTCTGTGCGCAGTTTTCACGGATCATCATTGCCCTTGGACATTTTCAGCTGGTTTGGAAATTGGACTAATTTTAACATCACTTTTTCCCCTTTTAAAATATATTTTCTTTTTTTATTTGTTTATTTGTTTTGTTGTCTGTCTTGTATGTCTTGGTGTCACGGGTACGCTGGCGACTACGCCGCTCCGTCCGGCATTTTTTGTATTTGTTATTTTTTAAACTTATTTGTCTTGTCTTGATGTCATGGGTACGCTGGCGACTACGCCGCTCCATCCGGCATCTTTTGTCTTGTTGTTATGTGTCTTGTTTGTCGAGCGCTTTGGATTGCACTATGTGCATGTTAAATGCGCTTTAAAAATAAATCTGACTTGACTTGACTGAAGAGAGTAAGCCAAAGACGGCCTTTATCCCATCTCTTGGCCTATTCCAAATCAAAGCTATGCCTTTTGGACTTCGTAATGCCGCTGCCACATTCCAGCGGCTAATGGAGAGGGTCTTGGGGGAGTTGAGAGGAAAGATGTTGTGTTTACATAGACGACTCTGAGCCTGAACATGAAGAAGTGTCATTTCTTCAAGCAGGAGTTAAAGTTCCTGGGGCACATTGTCTCAGACCGAGGCGTGGAGGTGGACCCAGCTAAGACACAGAGGGTGTCAGACTTCCTAGTGCCACAGGATGTGAAGGCTCTACAAACATTTCCTAGGGCTGGTACCACAAATTCATTCACCACACCACACCATTCATCAGACCTGGCATCACCTCTTAACAATCTCAAGAGGAAAGGAGTGGATTGGAACTGGACCCATGAGTGCAGTTCGCATTCACTGGAGTAAAGAGAAGCTCTCTAGGATTTACCCTCACATAAACCCCCTCTGTGATCGATGCCAGCAGGCTGACTTTATAGCATTTGCCACCCTTTAGGCTAAGAGATTGATCCTACTCGGGTGGAAATCCTCTACCCCTCCCACAATTTATCACTGGCAGAGACATCTTTTGTCCTACTCCAATCTGTGTCTTGTACTATGTCTATAAGTGTGTGTGCGTGTGTAAATGTATTCAAGTCCAGAATTTGACCCAGAACTTAAACAATGATTGTTAATGACAGTGTTTCCCATACATTGACTTATCTGTGGCGGCCCACCACAATATCAACATTGACCACCACACAATGATTTTCCAGGTTGTGCTTAAATCTGGTTAGCATCAAAACCACGCTGTGCTAATTTGTTAAAAACTGTTGCATTCAAGTTAATTCTGAAAACCAACCACCACAAATGAAATTCAATTCTCTGGGAAACACTGAATGAGTTATGCTTTTTAGGTCTTATGATTCTAATGTTGTCATTTGTAAGACATTCTATGCATATTGACATTGTATATTATCAGCTTGAAAAGAAAACCAACAAAAAATAATTTACAAAAAACTTGTCTTTTCTGGAAATCATGGACTCATCTGGGCTAAAGAGGAGAGGAGAAAATTAATTCTGCACATATTTAAATAGTATTTCTCCATAGAGGAAGAGTTCAGGTGCTAAAATGACCCGTCTACAGTCCAGATTTGTCAAATTAGGTGCATAATGGAATGAAAAACATGACAAAGAATCCCATACTGTTGAGCAACTGAATTCCTGTAATGGGACAACATTTCATTCTCAAAACTCTACCAAATGGTCTCAGTTCCTAAACATTTACACAATTTTGTTAAATAAAGAGGTGAAGCAGCACAGTGGTAAACATGCTCCTGTCCCAACTTTTTTTTTTTTTTTAAAAACATCTGGCATCAAATTCAAAATTAACATATTTTCCATGAAATAGTCCAAATTTTCATTTTCAACATTTGATATGTTCTCTATGTCATTTTTGCTGCTAAATATGGGTTTACGAGACTTATATTATCTTCATTTTATACATCCCAACTTTTTCTGTTTTTAGGTTTTATTCACCATCAAAGAGGAGTAGTTAAGAGTGTGTCCATGAGAGGACCAGGCGGGGGTGACACATGCTACGTCACCGATTTTGATGAGACTTGGACAGTTTGAAGGGTCCACCTAAGAACTCAAAAAGCCAAAATAGTACAAAATTTGAAACAACCCAGGGGGAGTTAGGCCCCCGTCCTTGTTTTAGGCCAAAAAAACTAAAAAAAAAGGCCTGGCCTAAAATTGCATAAAATGTTGACATCCCTCCTGCTGTCAGATTTAAACACAGCAAAGTAACGATCCATGCCATCAAAGATCCATCCAAGGTTAGTTTAAAACTGGAGTTACAAGGCATAAGGTGTGACTACCACTCCAGAAACACAGCAGCAGCGTGAGTCAATTCAGGTTACAACATGACCCCAAATAGCATGTGAGTGCCATAGCCATTGGCTTGCCTTTTCAGCAGCCTCCGATATTTGTTACAGCTCCTTTCAGTGACCGTCCTCAAAAAAAAAAAATTCACTATTCACTAAAAAATATTTTTACAACTTGAACATGATATCCTGGGGCCTATTGCACAAAACTAGGATAAGGGATTAAGCTGGGATATCTTGGTTATCCTGGCTCAATTTATCTGTGATCCAGTTGCACAAAAGCAGGATAGGGGGCAGCAGGATATGTTATGGTATAAATCACCATGGCGATTTATTCTGTGGAGCTAGCCTGCTCCAGACCAGGCTAAGTTCCAGGATCTATTTAATCTCATCCCTTATCTCAGTCAGCAGTCACCACAAACAGAAACCAATAGTTATTCCACTGCCCACTACACATTGTTATCACATATACCTAGACCCACTGTCATTATTTAAACGTTTGTGATCATTAATTAACTTTTACATACTCGCCATTCCCGACCTGTCATGCGACAATGTGACGTCACGGGAGAGCCTAACCATTTCATGCGTGGTGGTCGCGGAACTAGTTGCAATATTCTCCTTAACAGAGGTGTTGCTGTTGTGAGAAGGCTATCTACCTACTTCACACCGTAGAAGAAGCAATGAAGCCGCTCTAGTTGCCATGGTGAATCAGTGAATCTGTGATCGGTGGCGGGGTCTATTTGAGGGAGCCGTGAGCGCGCACTTATCCAGGATTGACAGGGTTTCACCTGGCTTGATGAATCCGTGTCTGTTCATCCTGGCTTGCTCGTTGTGCAACCAATTAAGCCTGTACGTTCTTGTTTTGGATTCATTGAGCGCAGCTCAGTAACCTATCCCGGATGTCTTAATTCTGCTTTTCTGCAACAGGCCCCTGGAAACACAGAGTATTGTTATTATTATCACATGATAATAACAATGTTATTTTTCATGTGATAAATGGTTTTAACATTGGAAAATGTTAATCTAGCTTGGCATTACTCAATTAGCACTGTCCCAATACCCCAACACAGTAGACAGCGGTCATATGCAGGAATTAAAGTGGGAGGAACGCAGTTCCGCCACCTCCGATAATTTAATAATAAATATATTCTTTCATACCAACGATACAGCATGATTATATTGTTAAAATAATTGGGGTATAATAATGGATGGACATCGAGGTACAGTAGGCTACGAAACAAGTAAAGCCCACCCAATACCCAAAGTAACCATCACGTCCTTGTCCAAGGGGGCAGCCGTGGCCTACTGGTTAGTGCTTTGGCCTTGTAACCGAAGGGTTGCCGGTTCGAACCCCGACCAGTAGGAACGGCTGAAGTGCCCTTGAGCAAGACACCTAACCCCTAGCTGCTCCCCGAGCGCCGCTGTAGCAGGCAGCTCACTGCGTCGGGATTAGTGTGTGCTTCACCTCACTGTTATGTGTGTTTCACTAATTCACAAATTGGGATAAATGCAGAGACCAAATTTCCCTCACAGGATCAAAAGAGTATAAATACGTATATACTTGTTCGTAAAAATCTCCATTTTGGATGTCCACAGATCCAAGTAAACCAGCATTCTCTTTAGAAGGTTTTAAAAAAATATCTGTGTGGGCTAAAATACTGTTTATGTGTGGACGAAAGACCCACACATAAAATATCTGGTTATGTGTGTACAGGGCCTAAGTTGTGCTAAATTTGAAATAACTCCCTCAAGGTGTTTCCAGGATATTGTGTTCAAGGTGTAAAAATACAGTAGGCCCATGTTGTTTTTTTGAGAGGTCACAGTAACATTGGCCACTCACATCTAATCAGTTCATCTTGTGTAAGTGACTGTGTGTGCCGAATTTGAAAGAAAAAAAAACTTCCTATAGGCATTCCTCACAAGAATGTGAGGTCACAATGACCCTGACCTATGAGCTTTGACCATCAAATTCAAATTAATTTGTTATCTGTGAGTGAAAGGCCCTTTCCGAAACTAGCTACACTCTCTCCCTAGCCACTTGCACTCCTAACCAAGTGTTAAAGGAACACGCCAACATTTTGGGAAATTATCTTATTGTCTCTGCCAGAGTTAGATAAGATGATACATACCCTTCTCATCTGTGTGTGTGCAGTACCTCAGTCTGAAGCACCCACTGTTAGCATAGCTTATCATAGTTCATTGAGGTGAGCAGTTCCAACTAGCCTATAGCACCCAAAAGTGATAAAATAACTCCAACATTTTCCCATTTACATGGAGAACTCGATTTATCTGTAAGGGTGATTCCCACCTGAGTGCACATCATAACTTAGGGGAGTTGGTAGGGATTGGTTTCAGAAAGGGCCAGTGTGAATCACATTTGCAATTATGTCAGGGATTTTTAGAGGTTTATTCACCACAATGGGATGTACATAAGGTCACAGTGACCTTGACCTTTGACTATCAAAATCTTACAAGTCATTATTTGAGTCCAAGTGACTGTTTCTAGCCCTGAGATATGTTGGAGATATCACATTTGCAAAAATTAGATCTACAGTGTATACTGGTGTATGTCACCCGATGATGTAATTTTGAGCTACCTTAAGGAATATATTACACTCAGGACATTAAATGTAGCTTGGATTTGATCAGCAGACATGATTGGTGATAATATATCTCCATTTGTCCACCATAAATGACCTAAGAATTATTTTCAACAAATCATTGAAGTAGATATGTATTTGAAATCATTGGCTGGATCACACTATTTAGGCGGTTGCCACGAAAAAAATAATAAAAAGGCCGAGCATTTTTCTTTTGATTTAAGTCCACAGATGGCCCTTTCATGTGCAGAAAGAATTTTGAAAAAAGGAGATTGCTCATCGGAGATATTCAAGTCTGAATATTGCTATTTTTTGGGTATTCGCCAAAAAGCATGTGACATAGTGGACATGTGCAGTCCTGGACTGACACCCGTCACACCTTACGCCGTGTAACTCTCTACTCCTCTTTGATGGTGAATAAAACCTAAAAACAGAAAAAGTTGGGATGTATATGTATAAAATACAGAAGTTTATAAAATAAAGAAGTTTAAGAAGCTACAATCAGAGAATGTTGATGTATTTTCTAAAAATGACACAAACCGATAAATTGATTATCAAAATAGTTGTCAATTAATTCAATAGATAGATAGATAGATAGATACTTTATTGATCCCCAAGGGGAAATTCAAGATAGTCGACGACTAAACGATTCATCGATTAATTGTTGCAGCCCTATTAACCAGAAATAGGTGAATTGCCAATTCATGTTTTTTTCTAAGCACTGATGAACATATGTGCTACAACTGATGAATAATTCCATCATAATTGTTTGCCAATTTCACACTGTCTAACTCAGAAATCCAGATGGTGAGGTTAAACCTTGGTGCTTCATCAGAAGAGGGAAACGACTGAGATGGGAACACTGCGATGTGAGGAAATGTTCAGGTATATTTTAGAATTGTTCAGAAACTTCATATCATAAACATATTTCTTACAGACAGTGGTTGGTGTTTTACATTTTACATTTTTCACAGATGTTGTTGTTACATATCCCACTGAGCCCCAACCCATCACTGAAGATCCAAAAGCTACACTTACAGCCCCAGTGAAGCCAACCTATATCTCTACAGGGCCTGTTGTTCCTACAAATCAACCCACAACTGTACCAGTGAAGCCACCATCCACCACTATACTTGTAACTGAAGTCACTGCAGCCCAAGAGGGGAATATCCCCGACCCAAATAAACAGTTTGCCACCTGTGGTAAGCCTCAACCACGGCGCATGTTAAATCGGATTTATGGTGGTGTGAAGGCTATCCCAGGCGCCCATCCATGGCAAGCTTCTCTACAGGTGCGGCTCAAAGGCTCAAATCAGGATTTCAGGCATATCTGTGGAGCGGTTCTTATTCAGAGTTGCTGGATGCTGACAGCTGCCCACTGCATGTAAGTAAATACATACAGTATGTCAATACTATTTTAATAGACTGTTAAACAGATTATCAAAATTCCACCATTTGGGGAATTAAACTAATTTTCCACCTCCCCTTGAGTTAAACAATTAATTGTTACCTTTCTCCAGTTCATCCAGCCATCTTTCTCCAGTTCATCCAGCCATTATCTGAGTCTGGCGATAACTCTTTTAGCTCCAGCCTTAGCATAGATCATTGAATCAAATTAGTCCAAGTTTCTTATTAGTCCAATTAGTTTCTTATTAATCTCGCCTGCTAGCATCACGTTTAAAAGTGATTAAGATTTCCGGTAATTTTCCTATTCAAAACTTGTCTTCTCTCAAGTTAAAAAGTGTAATAAGACCAACGGAAAATGAAACAACGCGATTTTCTAGGCTGATTTGACATGGAACTATACTCTCATTCCAGCGTAATAATCAAGAAACACCATGGTTGCAGCACCACAATAGCCAGCTTCAGACCATCGAGCCAAAGCGAGCTAGGCCAGGCCGTGCCGGGGATAATTGCTTTCACACCTTGGTGCGGGTGCTAACTGGTGCCACTTGGGGGCTATATTGGTGCTACTGCCCCCTGATTTCTGGCCCACCCTAAACGTTGGGCCACTTGATGCTAGAGCGGGGCTAGGGGTGGTGTCAAGGTAAAGGGGGGGTCAACACGTTGTGTGTGAAGTCGAGAAACATCATAGAATGGAATGGCTATGAAAGCACAAAAGCACAGCAGTTTTTGCTAGTACACAAAGTTTAGAGATAGCGGTTACGTCCGTATTAAAGATGTATGCCTGTCAGTAGGCTAACTCTGTCCAGAGGTCGCCAAGAAGTCAGCTAAAATTAAAAGTGTGAACTTATGAGTTAATTAACATAGACAAGCGTCCCACTAAATTATTCCTGCCAGTGTGTTTTATGCTATCGATAGTGTGAAATAGCCTAGGCTACTTAAATAACTGTCGTAAAAGCTCCAATTTCAATTTCAGCCCCTTTCGTTCAGAAATTCTAAAATAAAGATGTTTTTTAATACTTCAAAATAACATTTGATAAATGAACCTTACATTTTCCAGAAGCCATAGATGTGTATATTTGAACAAAGTCTGGTTTGGTTCTTAGCAGGAGCATCTACTCAAAATCCTATTTTCTTTACTGTGCGCTCGGAGTTTGATGCTGGGCTGGTGGGTGGCCACTCACGCGGCACATCTTCATGAAATCAAAATTCCACTGAAGCTCCAAGCGGATTTGTAACATTACACACATTCACGGTAAAATGTAATTTATGGTACATAGCTCATTTAGATGCACGTATGTTCAGGGCTGCCAACTTTTCAAAAAACCTTGGAGTGAGATTTGGTGGGGCCAACCAAACTTTTGCTGCGGAAATTTTTGTTTGGCTCATTCAGCATTATACCGTACAGTAAAAAGACGTACATCAGTGGTTCTCAGGTGTAGGGACCAGGCATGGACGGATTATGAACTTTCGGGCCCCTGGGCCCACATGTATTAAGGGCTCCCCACTAATTGTCGCATATATGGAAGGGGGGTTCTGGTGGTCCTCCCCCAGAATTTTTTTCATTTGTTTGATGTGATTTCCTGTATTCTGGTGCATTTTGGTAGCTTAGAAATGTAGACACACCCTAGTGGCAGCAAATTACAAATTACATTTGCTTCAGGGCTAGTCTAGCAACTCTCCGTTGGCTTGTGAGCTTGCTCCCAGAGTTAAATGAACATTGGTATCAAAGGGATCTAGCCTACTACTAGGACCATGGGCGTCGGAGGCATTGTGAAAGTGGGTGGGACATTTTCAGAGGGGGGGTATGGGGGTCCTCCCCCATAAACATTTTTTTGGACTAGATGCAATTTCCTGAATTCTGGTACATTTTAACAGGTTATTTAGATACTTCTATATAACAAAATAAAGCCAGCCTACGAAATTAATAAAAAGTAAATCATGCATAATTTAAAAATAACTCAATAGGCTACTTGGCTACGCAATAAGGTTTCCATTACAGCACCGCAGACGTTCAATGAACGTATGAAAGCGGATGGTTTGTTTGAAATCCCGACACTCTTTCAACTACATGGAACGTAATAGTGATCATCAAATACCTCCCCAGATTTCAGTGCCCATCAGTCCCAACATTTAACAATATAATCAAACAGTCCAAAAGTAAATTAAATATCAAACTAAACCGAAAATGTCATGCTTTTGAAGGCCTACCAGTATGCCGCTCCAAGAAACGCATGTCTCAAAATAAAACTCGCATAAGAAATAAAGGGCTGTCTCGAATACAATCCTGCCCCTAAAGGCCTGTACTTTGTCTTAAGACCCCGGCCATAATTTGAGGATTTACAGTATCTAAGTAGACAAACTGGCTTCAGATATCCAACAGAGTGAATAGAGATTGTGCAGTCTTAGCTGTGGTTAGTGACGTGATGCTGTTAAAGCGATGGTTCGGAGTAATTTCACCCTAGGGTCCTTTGCACCATGACCCCGAGCCAAACACCCTCCCAGAACCTGTTTTCCCTTGGTCGAACCCTGGTCGAGTAACGCTGTCAGAAACTCATAAAACGAGACATTGAAAAGTTTGTAGGTACACCAGGAGTTTATTTAAATAACACTTGAACACTGTGTGTGTGACAGAAGAGGAATGGGAGAATGCGTGTAACAAAAAAAAAAAGTTTATGAGTGATTTACGCGCAAATGGGAGAATCCAATGAAAATGACAATGAAGCACTAAACAGATGCTGAAAACAGCACTGGTATTTCGCACGGCAAAAGTGGGGGGGTCCAAACTAACAATTTTAAAAAGTGGGTGGGTGTTTTGTAAGAATTTAAGAAATGTTTGTATATTTTAACTTTTAAATGCATCAATCAGGTGCACTTTCAAAATAAATTCAGAGGTCAGACTTGCTTATTTTTATGGAAATATTTGTGTTGTAGCTATGTTGCACTTCAGAATTATAACCATGCACACACAGGTGGAATAGTTATGGTAATATTGCAATAAGTTCACAACCACAAAAACATATGCTACATTTCACAGTTCAGAAATGTTCAAAAATGTGTGTACATTTCAGCACTCCATGAAATTATGCAGAAGTGGTTACCTGTGTTATTCAGCTAGTTTATTATATTGGTTATATTATATTTAATATATTGGTCATTGTAATGGCCATAGCCTATAGCCTACATGCTATTCCTTTTTCAGGATGTCCCCATATCTGCATGATGTGAATGTTTGCATATGGCTTATGTCAGGCTTTATATCAATATTTGTGTCTCGTTATTTGATTTTCTTCATATTTTTGCATTAATGTCACTAGGAAGCATGCCAATATAAATGTATTCATGTATCTGTAATGGGGTTGGCTGGAACCTGACACTATAAGAACCATGATAGTGGGATAATCTATGGCTGAGCAATTTACAAAAATGTATGTAGGCCTACTGATACAAATAGTTTACATTAGAATACATTATAATTTCGCCCCAATGAGGCTATGTAGAAATGTGTTGCAATTTCAAAACCGGATTACTCAGGAACCACTCATTGCACAGAGGCATCTTTATATCCTCGTATTCGGTACGGTTTGCTGTTTATTGTGATATTGGGTTTGCCACGTGTTGTGTGAAGGGTTAGTGAAATATTAAACCGAGAGTAATGGGTGTGCACTGTGTGCAAAAAGCAAATATGATTAGCCTAAATTGCACGTCGGTTCAATGTTAATTTTCTCGCGAACCATTTATCACAGCAACTTGGCGCTAATATCATTGGAAAGCTTAGATTCCACATGTTCACCTGATGTGTGAATCAGTGTGATATCATATATATAGGTTTAGTTTAGTTGAACCTCATCTGCCAGGTATTTGACCTACCAGGTTGACACTTCAGCGTGAAAAATACTCAATAATAGTCAAAGCATACCTGAAGCCGGGGAAATGTGGGGGGAATGCACCTGGGACGGCTTCTGAAGCATCGCAAATGAGAGAAAATTTAGAAAATTCCACAGACAGGGGGTGCTCTTGAACCCTCTCACCGTCTCTGAAAGCATAACCGTGGCTCAACAGGTAGGCTAGATCTATAGATAGTCTAAACCAGCGGTCCCCAACCACCGGGCTGCAGGACATTCCTAACCGGGCCGTAGCCTATGACATGAGTTTAAAAAAAAATGCATGCAAACTAAACTAAATTTAATTCGCAATAATGTCGCGTTTTTACATGCCATAGGCCTATATGCAGTTGTTTGATTGCACGCATGTTTGCATTTTGCAAGGTCTATTTTCTTACGTCTGTCTGTCCCACCTTCAACACTTTTACATATTGCCTTCAGCGCTGCACAGCTTCAGGTCAGCTCACTTCACTTGATCAGTTCTTGGCGAACGGTATGTCACACGAAGTTAGCTAAACTGCTAGAATGAGCAACAAAAAACAAGCATCTTTAGCAGGTCACTGGCCAGAGTGTTTGAGTTGAGAGAGCCGCCGCAGAGATTTCTTACAGAAAAAAAGCTGCACATTTTAGTGATGAGGACTGGGTGTCAAAACTTCGCTTACCTGTGTGACATATTCGATTGCTTAATGACCTCAACCGGTCACTCCAGGGGAGAATGACGACTGTCTTTAAACTGGCAGATAAAGTCGCTGCATTTAAAAGCCAAGCTTGATTTGTGGGGACGACGAGTGGACCGGGTGTATTTGATATGTTCCAAACAGTAGTGGGGGTTTTGGGAGAGACTGAGGCAGGGCCCTTTCTCTCGCAGCTGGTGCGCCGATCACCTTGTTGCGCTTTCAAATGAGTTTGAGCGTTACTTCCCATCCTCCAAAGATCCACGGCAAACCAATGAGTGGGTCCACAACCCATTTGTCAATATCCCAAATAGTCCTAACTTGTCAGCTTAGGAGGAAGAGCAGTTGATCGAAATTGCAAATGACGGTGGTCTTAAGAGTGTCTATAAGGAAACCTCTCTGGCGGGTTTTGGATCAATAACAAAGCAGAATATCCCGAGATAGCCGTAAAAGCTGAAGACGTTGCTACCATTTCCCACCACGCGAGGCGGGTTTTCGCAATGACTGCAACTAAGACCAAATTGCTAATCGACTGGACATTTCAAACACACTGAGGGTGTCACTGTCTTCCATCATTCCATAAGCAGGGCTCCCACTGATTATATTTGTAATGCACGTTTAGTTCCCATGTTTTGTTCCCATATTTTGTTAAGCATGTTCACACGTAGGCTATAGATGTAGCTTCAAGTTGTTCAATATTCATAGTTTTTCATTCATTTTTCAATTTTCACTTCTTCAAGTTCACGTTTTTCACATGTTTAAGAGATCGTTACCTTCACTGTTCATACATAACTGGAGCTAGTTCTTTTCAAGTAATGCATGCACAACACATATGGAACATGGAACCCCCCGCGCGTGTGTCTCACGGCCAATGCGTGAGAGTTGGCACCTATGTATGTTGTATGTGCTTGCGTTTCTTTAGGAATTTGCCGTCTTGGTTTGTAAAGAAATGAATAGGCTATTAAGTGGCATACACGGAAAAGGACAGAAATAGGTGACTGACTTCGATAGCATACTGCGTTTCCTAAAATCATAGTTGCTAACCCGTTAGCAACTTAGTTGGTTGGCAATGGGAAATTAACTTAGTTAGCAACTATGGTTTTGGGAATCACACCCCAGTATAGAAAAGAGATAGCGACTTTCTGCTTATCCTGTTTGAAAATGGGTGGTATTGGTGACGTTTTCACAAGCGAGGGCATGTCAAGGTGTAATGCGGAGAGGCTAATGGCCTGACAGTCTGAACACAAACGTGCCAGGTTCATGAGGCTTGTAGCCTGGGCTACTATCACCAGGTGGCCCCTCAAATTACCCTAGCCTGGCCTGGCTCGACGGTCTGAAGCCGGCTAATGATATCATGCAGCACCTGAAAATAGTCCCCGTAGGCTAACTTCCAGCAACAAGGTTGAGCTGCAGCAGACAAATTGGATATAGTGACTGGATTATTACGCCTGAGAGAGAGTATAGTTCCATGTTAAATCAGCCTAGAAAATCACCATGTTTCATTTTCCATTAGTCTTATTACACTTTCTAACTTGAGAAGAGACAAGTTTTAAATAGGAAAATTACCAGAAATCTTAGTCACTTTTATATGTGATGCTAGCAGGTGAGATGCTAATGGTCTAATCTGATTCAATGATCTATCAGGCTGGAGCTAAAAGTGGTATCGCCAGAGAACGGCTGGATGAACTTGAGAAAGGTAAAAATCAATTGTTTAACTCAAGGGGAGGTGGAAATGAGTGTAATTCCCCAAATGGTGGAATATCCTTTTAATATATATATATATCCTTTTAACCTGGAGCAGGGTCAGGGGCTTTACTTAATTTATGAACAGGTGGTTCTCATAAGTCAAGTTCTGTCATTAGTATTGTTCTGTGTATTATACACATAACATATCTTTACCACATAAACTTCACAATTTTTCCCAGTATACAGTTATGTGTAGAATAATAGCAGTGAATAAAGCTCAAAATCCTTAGCCTGGAAAATCCAGACCCTGATAATCTAGAAAGATTAAGGGTCTGGCCAAGAACAATGTAATGGCCCAACTCGAGGGGCGGCAACAAGCATGCATTGTGTATTTACTCTGAATGATTTCGGACTTCGACGCAATCGGATAACACTACGACCAATGTGTACTGTCTTCCAACGTTGCAGCGCTGTCTTCATCAGTTTAGCTGGTTCCCCGGAATGTTGGGGTAAAAGTAACGTGCATCATTGCTCTTAGCCAGAGTGTCTCGCAGAGACAATTCCATTGTGCTCTCGCGAGAACTCTGGATTTCCAGGGTACAACATCCTTAGAATAGCTGTTAATTTCATAATATCAATGCATTGGGGACACTGCACATTCAATTTCAAATCAAAACATGACCAAAATTGATCAAGTTTGTGTTATACCTTTACAGAAAATGAAGGAATGTTAGGCTGTTAAAAAAAATAGCAGTGTTTGCATTTTTCTTTACAAACTCAAACATTTAATGTATAAACTGAAAAATGTCTCAAGATTTTGCTTTACTATAGACTGCAGACCGGGAACACCCCACAAGAGCTGCAATATCCCACCCACTGAGAGGTGCCATGATAACGAGATAATCATTGTTATTCACTTCACCTGTCAGTTGTCATATGCTGTTATGGCTGATCGGTGTATGGACTATAATATTATTCCTTTTTTACAGTAATCAAAACAATGACATGCAGGTCATCCTGGGAGGACTGGACCTTGGAAAGGAGGAATCCTTTGAGCAGACTGTGGCAGTCCAGATGGTAATAGTCCACGAAGGATACAAAGAAACATCTTCAGCAGTTTACAATGATATTGGTAAGATATTCATTGTTTTGTTTTTTCAATCAATGTTTACCAACTGACAAACTCTGGTCTGTGAATGGCTTCTATCCAGTCTTTCAATCTTTTGAATTGATAAAAAGATATTTTGTATTTATATAAGTGTAATACTAGTTTGAACCTTGTCAGTGGTTTAAATAGATTTATTTTAACGTAATTCATGCCCCTTGCACTACAAGCTATTTTGCTCTCAAACAGAAGTTTGAACTCATTGTCATTCATAAATAGATGTTGTTAAAACTTTCGTATCATTCCTTCAACAACAGGCTGCCATATAGTAATAATGCGCAGGTCCACCCTTAACCTGTGATTGCTGTAATATTGCAGTTTGCGGGCAAAATCGTTAAATAACACCTTTTTGAGTTGTAAATATTCATGTGCACATAGCCTAAACTATGTGTCCTTGATTTAAGCTAAAGTGAGATTTCCACCATCTCTTCCAATCTCTGTCTCAAACGCATATGCACACCAGAGGGTGCAGGGTCTCCATCATTGATTGGATACAAAAATACCCAATTGGAGGGGGAAAAGCCTACACTTCACAGGCTTTTACTATAGCCTGTAGGTTAATTTAATTATTATGACCGCCACTTTTTTTCGTCATCAACTTCCTGAGTTTTTGGTCAACAATTCCTGGGACACCGAAACAGCGGGGCACATGAAACTTGGTGGTCATGTAGCCTCACTCGACCTTTATGGAAAAATTGTGTTTGGTGAACTGCACCACATTTTGGTTTGGATTTGGTAGATGCTTTTGTCCAAAGCGACATACAAATAACAACAATACAATAGTTACATTTCACAGTAAACAATTTAAAAAGTATATTATCGGTCAATATTAGGCATTTTACTGAATAAATTCAGTAATAGTCCGGTGGACAGCCCATAGAGCCCCATTGGGGACCCGGAAATGTTGAGTACACCAAAGTTTTATGATGGAAATATATAGTATGGGTTCCCAGCATGCAGAAACTGCCGGATGCTAATTTGCATATGTTGGGCAATTTGTGTAATTGAGCTAATTAACATAAATTAGCATAATAGCCTATATTGATCATATTATAAGAGCTGCTTGGCCAAAATGGACAATGTTAGTATGTTTTTAGGGGTTACTGGAGATGCTGAGTCCATATCTGACATTTTCAAGATTCAAAATCACTATTTAAACTTGGTTTGGTCACATTTTACTCTCATTAAGCGGATTTTGCTGAGTTTTTTGGTACAATTTAGACAGATTGGAGGATAGGGCTGTAGCGATATACAGTAGGGCTGTAACGATACACCAACCTAACAATTCGATTCGTATCACGATTTTTGACCCACGGTTTGATACAAACCTCGATTTTTCTTTTTTGGAGGGGGGGGAGGCTGGACATATTAATAGCCTACCTTAGAATACCAGAGGATTACAATGTAATATATCTGTATTATTTTATATCCTGATATAAAAAGAGAGAATACTGAATGTCTGATATTTATGACAGCACGCTTTATGCAGATTAGCCTATAGCTTAGGCCTACTATTTCTATTACAACTCTACCACATTCAGCTGTCTGGTTGAAGCCTGGAAATATTGTAAACAAAGTAGCATAGTTGGCTAGCTTATCCTAGTCTACTGATTGGACTGTTCAGTTTCCTCATGTGTGTTTAAGGTAATACTGTACTCCTTGGGACAAGCCTTTTGGGAAACATTGGTATTGAGATGATCATTCAGTTCTCCCAGAATCCCCAGCGCGAAACATTGTGGGAATCTCAAGCACAGTCCAGCACGCTGGCGTTGCACAGCTCCCCCAGCAAGCCATTGCCATCTTCGGCGCGGGCGTTCCCACATTCAGTCCAGCAATTAGTCTCTGGCACTGCCACACAGCAGGTGGGGTGCACACACCGCAAGAGCCCTACTCACCCTGGGGAACCACAACCACCAGCGGCCCAATGCGGGGCGTGCTAGCAGTCACCTGGTCTGTCGCCTCTCGCCCCCCAGCTCCCTTCAGAGAACGCCCTCAGGTCGCACTTTCGCAGTGTGCACCACCGCAACGTTCCTCCAACACCTGGCGGGGCCTAGCCTCCACTGCCACAGACTCCCCGGCGCTGAGCACCGTAACTGGCACTGCACCTCCGATGCTCCACTCCGTTGTCTCGCCAGCATACCTGTCAACACTCCCGTTTTTCCCGGGTTTCTCCCGTATTTCAAGGTCATCTCCCAGCACCCTCCCGTTTTGTTATTTCTCCCGGAAAACTCCCGTAATTTGCATGGCCATCAAACTTTATTTTAAAATCATTGATCCATTCAGGTTGCCAGATTGTGTATGAAATACACCCTACACATACACGATCACTTAGTTTCAATTTCAACCGTTTTGTCATAGGCTAAAACCTGGCAACCCAAAACCCAAATAAGGAAGCGGGTGCCAACTGCGCAGCCTGAGTCTCGTCGTAAGCAAGCGGGCCAGTTGAATGGCCTACTCCAGAACTAGCTGTTGTGAAATTGTTGGAAATTTAATTGATTAACACATCACATAAACTGTTATTGAGTGTTGTTAATACACTGAACTTGTTCCCTCGGTTGAAACACGTGTATGTAATGTATTAAATATGCAAACACAGATCCGGTATAAACACTGACCCCCCCCCCGAAAAAAAAAAAAATCTCCCGTTTTTGAAAAGCTAAATGTTGACAGGTATGCTCGCCAGTCCGGGCAGCAGACTCCAGTTCCATCGCAGCCGGACCACGCTGTGCAATCAGGCTACAGCTACCGACGTTGGCGTCCCTCCTCTGCTGCCTTGTCGCAGAGCTGTCCTCCGCTGTTTCGGCCACTCCACACCGCCACGATCGCGCCAAGGCCTAGACCTTCTCTCTGGCTCGTGCCACCGGAACAGGCTCCGCCAACCGTCCGTCCTCAAGGCACCACCTCCTTGCCGCTCCACCTCTGCTCTGTTCCGCAGCCGGGGCCACCGCCAACTCCAGCCTAAAGCTGTCCGGCGGGGGCAGGGGCTCAAGGTCTGAAGGCCTCTGTAAGCTTTTCAGTACCCCTTACAAGAGTTCTCTTCGGATCCTTTTGCTTGGGCCTCCACCTAGCGGTGAGCATGGACGGATTATGAACTTTCGAGCCCCTGGGCCCAGATGTATTAAGGGCCCCCCATTAATTGTCGCATATGTGGAAGGGGGGTTTGGGGGTCCTTCCTCAGAAATGTTTTAATTTGTTTGATGTGATTTCCTGTATTCTGGTGCATTTTGGGGATGGCCAATACTAAATTCAATCAGATTCATAGCCTACATCCTGATGTGTTGATATTGAGGCAATGATTTCATGCAAAGGCTTGGGCTTCAGGGTCCCCTGACCCCTTGGGCCCCTGGGCCTGGCCCAGTAGGCCCGTGCAGTAATTCATCCCTGGCGGTGAGGTCTTGCTCCTCCATGGAAAACGTGCCCATCTACAGGTGCTGCTTTGGAAAGCAGCAGACCGTCCTGATCCACCGGCTGTGGATATGACCACGTTTGAAGGGAGTTAGAAGACAGGTATGAAGAAAGGAGAGGAACTTGCCCACCCTTCATTCTGTCCTGTCCTGTTGCTCCTTCTGATTTGTTAGATGTTATCAGCTGTAACTGCAAAGCTGGGTTAAAACTGTGTATACATGTATCTGGAAAGTGCTCTGTGCAGCTGCAGGCCTGACCTGTACTAATTATTGTTTCTGCAAAGGCAGTGATGTTACATGTGGCAATATATTTACACAGCAAAAACAGCAGAAGGACAGGGATGAAGAGTCTGGAGAAGATGGCGACAGGACAACGGATGAGGACAGTGAGGAGTAGTAGAGGCTAGTTCTTCCCTTTATTACTCAATTGTGAGTCACAGCAGAGGGCCAGTGAATAGCTATTTCCAAAATGATTGTGGAATTCAGAAATAACTTGAGAATCCAAATTATTCCTAAACACTGAATATTTTTATCCTCCAAAAATCTGTCTAAATCGCCCCAAAAACTCAGCAAAATCAGCTTAATGAGAGTAAAAACGTGACCAAACCATTACATTACATTACATTTAGCAGACACTTCTTGACCAAAGTGACTTACATATGTCAGCTATATTACAAGGGATCACATTGTCCCCGGAGCAACTTGGGGTTAAGTGCCTGTTCAAGGGCACAACGGTGGAAGCCGGGAATTGAACCGACAACTTTCAGGCTACTGCATGCTAGCCCAGCTCCTTAACCACTACACTACCACCGCACCGCAAGTTTAAATAGTGATTTTGAATCTTACATTGAACATACTAACATGGTCCATTTTGGCCAAGCAGCTCTTATAATATGATCAATATAGGTGATTACGCTAATTTATGCTAATTAGCTCAATTACACAAATTGCCCAACATATGCAAATTAGCATCCGACAGATTCTTTCTGTCCACTGAACTATAAAGGTTACCCGTATATTAATCCTTCATTTAGGAGTACTTTCATTTCCAGTATTGGCGTTACATTGTGTGTCCACCAGATGGCGCGTCTTGCTGCAAGACACACATGTGGTACTTGCATAGAGGTTACTTGACTTGTTTCCATTTCACTTCCTACAATGACAACACAGCGGTAGCTTACAATTTCACCGCTTTGTGGCTTGTGAATTCATGGTAGGATGATTTTCATGTGAAATGTCATTCCCATTTCTTTTTGAAGCTGAAATAAATCAGACATGTTTGATTTTTACTGCAGGAATGTTAATCTTACACCAGCTTAATGTTATTATGTCCACAGGAGTCAATTAATCAAGCACTATGCAGTATGCATTCATAATCTAGGTGCTTGATTGTATACACCTGTGGAAAGGGACCTGGAGGGTACTCCATCAATCTCGCTAATGAAGGCGGCGCTTAAACAAAAATAGCCTGGCTTGAACTAGCGTAGACTTTCATTTGGGGCTGAAGCCGTATCATTAACTAAAGT
Organism: Alosa alosa; assembly: GCF_017589495.1. Lineage (NCBI taxonomy): Eukaryota > Metazoa > Chordata > Actinopteri > Clupeiformes > Clupeidae > Alosa > Alosa alosa. Next base: position 31,215,213 of record NC_063206.1, on the reverse strand, counting down.
TAGTGGCATCTTGGCCTCGTTTATTCAAGCACGGTTTAGGTCAGCTTCATCTCTGCTCGTGCACGAGACCAAAAAGTAGACCAAAACAGTAGATTGACTCAAAGAGGATTTATGTCGTAAAATTAAGACAATACTAGACTATTTCTGTTCGATTTGCAAGCGCCATCTACAGGATTTTCATTGAAAGCCATCAAATTTAACATCGAGAGAAAAAAATAGATAGGTGCCTACAGAAATTGGAGAATAATGAAAGCATAGGCCTACATTTAAAACAACAATGCTTTGATGGTTTGAAATCAATTGCGAGTTTGATTGTCTTCACTCTTGAACAAAACGAGTGAATGAATAAATAGTATAAACTCTATTTAAAACTATTAGATTAAAAGGGTTCACTCCAAATTATTGCCTAGGTGTAGGTGGTCATAAAATAAATTAGTAGCCTATCAACGTCATATAGCCTATTTGTGAGCGACAACTTTTCATACTATTGTCTCCCAAAATGTTTGAAAAATATTTATGCAATGTCTTTCAATTTGTCATTTAGACCTAATATTTAATCTGTGTAGCACACAGTTGATTTGACATTCATGAACAATCATCGACACATGAAGCAGTTTTAATTATTAGCTGCCTATAGGCCTACAGGCTACAGAATTATCCTTTGGCTTCCATCAGGTATAATATAGCCAACTGGCAAAGCATAATTTACTGTAACTGAACAGCCTACCAAATGTGCATGACCCTTTATCAACAGTAGGACATGTCTTTCATTAAAGAGTATAACTAAAAATGCCAATTTCAAGGTGATAAGCTATGTAGCCTAAATACTTTGCATGGGAAGCGAACCTGTGAACACGCAAGAATATCATTCCTTTCCCATGCTGTCTCGCTACCGTTACACCATCACAGAACGTAAATGACACAGAGTAGCGAGATTCCTAGAACCACATGCATGTCAAGTGAAAACATTTTAAGTCGCATAATCTTCATACATTCTTTGGAGCTAGTGAATGTGTAAATCCATGCTTGGTGATACTGTCGGAAAAAACATTTCTACTTCTATTTTTGAAGTTGTAGGCTACAGGTGACGAAAGCATAGGTTGACGGAACCATCTTTTTGGACTTGTTTTCTGACTGATTGGGTTTTTTGCAACACAGCTTGAAAGTTAACCTGCTACGGACCAGGGGGGTATTCCAGAAAGGAGGTTTAACAAACACTGAGATAAAAATTAACCTCTGGGTTGTCTGAATCTGTGGCAACTAAACCCGAGCTGTTGGTTCCAAAACACTGGTTACCAGTTAGTTCAATCAACCCTGTGTTAAGTAACCTAGAGTTGTGCGCGTTCACGGCGAACGTATAAAGGCATCATCTATTGAGAGTCGAAACCACGAGGCTTACGAGAAGGAGAGAACTGTAATAACAGAAAAGAGCAATACTTGAGCGTCTGCCAAGGAATGAGACCTTGGTTGGCAGAGAATAGCCTAACTGACCATGTAAATGTGTAAGTTTAGGATAGCCTATGAATGTCAAAAGCACAATTAAATATTTCAGTGGACATTACGTATTGACTGCTTTAAATTATGCTTTCTTAAACTAGCCTACCTTGTCACAAATTGAGTGGGCCATAGACTCCTTGAGAATTCCAAATGTAATTTTCTATTTTAACGCGGTTCTGCTGTGCATGGGCAAAGTTAAGTTTGCACTCCAGCATCGGAATCAGGGTAAGGGGTGATGAGTGTCGGAAGGCATGGGTATCCTCTATCCCCCAGTACCCATCAAGTTCTCCTGTAATTGCACATATGACATTAAGTTACAGCCTACACATTAATAGTGGAACTGATATTCTAGTAAGGTATACGCCTAACGCCTGTTGAAATGTGTCGCTCAAATTAGATTCCTTACAGAATAGGCTACATCCTGTACTGGACCTGGCCATTTCGCCTACACGTTTGTGATAACATGTGTCAATTGAACTGCATATATGTTTGTTGAATGAAAATAGTGATAAAGACAATCATTAAGTGTGCTTGCAAAGCAGCACACTTATTGTTCTTCTTAAGTTTTATTAAGTGTGCTTGCAAAGCAGCACACTTATTGTTCTTCTTAAGTTTTATTATTTTTCCCGTCTCCCTAATTTTTTGTCAGCTCTAGCACCTAGGTCCTTTGAGACAGAGACACCGTTCCAACTTTAAAACGTCTGGTCAGTACCGGTGTAAGTTGCTCGCTAAGATGACGCCAGGGGGCGGTCGCTCGTCCGCCATATTGGATTGAACAGAAAGCGAAACTAAATTTTCACAGGTCACAAATTTGGTCCGAACGCCACGAAACTTGACGTTCTACAAGAAAGGGCAGAGCAGGCTGTACTTCCCGAGGAGGCTGCGGTTCTTCAATGTGTGCAGCAAGCTACTCAGGATGTTCTACCAGTCTGTTGTTGCCAGCGTCCTCTTCTATGCAGTAGTATGTTGGGGAGGAAGCACAAGGAAGAAGGATGCGGGGCGAATTGACAGGCTGGTAAGTAAAGCTGGCTCTGTAGTGGGAGCTGAACTGGAGTGCATCACTTCACTATCTGACAAAAGGACCCTGAACAAACTGATCAACATCTTGGACAATGAGTGTCACCCACTCCACAGCACTATTGTTAAGCAGAAGAGCCTGATCAGCTGGAGACTTCGGCCACTGCCTTGCACAACAGACAGATTGAGAAAAGTCATTTTGTCCCCAGGGCCATTGAACTGTTCAATGCTTCACTTAAGGGAAGAGGAGAGATAGACTTCTCTGCATAGTCTGTCTGCCTCTTCACCCCCTCCATGTTTGGATACTGTCTGTCCACTAGCCACTTTTACCACTGTCTTTCTGCCTTACTGTTTGCGTGCTATATTAGCACATATGCATAACCCATCCCTCCATGCCACAGCCGAACTTTAGCTACACTTATACCTTTTCTTAAAATAGTTAAATATATAGATATATAGACTTTACTTTATTTCTGCATTGTTGCACTGTTGGACTTACTCATTTGCACTATCACCATGACCACTATCACCATTGCACTATCACCATGACACTCATTCACACAGAGCACCTTACCTTACCTTACTATGCACAGAGAATCACAGGCTCAGTCCCTGCCTCAGTCATTGCATGCGCCTCTGATTGATTAATCACCACTATGTGGACACTGTTTTTAGAATTGATTTAGATTAAGTGTTAGTATTATTTGAATTTTAGTATATTTAGCATATTCTTTATCTTCTACTGTCCTTATTGCTTAGTTGTGTTTTTATATTATATACTTAATTACTCTTTCTGCTGTTAAAGAATGTGTTTGTGTTGTCTGTATGCTGCTGAGACCTTGAATTTCCCCTGGGGATCAATAAAGTATATATCTATCTATCTATCTATTTGTACATTATCCTTGGACCAAGCCTCACAAAAGTTACCAGAAGGATTTTTGATTTTCGAAAGCGTTTGCCCGTCACAGCCAAACGAAATCGGGCGGGCTAAGCTCTCAAACAGGAAGTCGTTCATATCTCAGGAACACTGTCACATATCGATACCAAATTTTGTATTTGAACTCGGGACTCCAATGTGAGGGTGCATAAGCTAAAAAAGAAAACATTCCAAAAGTTTCCAGCATTTGGCAAACCACCCTCCCGTATTTGGTAACTATCACCTTTCACATTTGCAGTTGTACTACTACCACAATGCCTTCCAGGTATGCACAATGTCTCTGGGCAGTCACAATGTCTCCGGGCAACCTTGCCCAATCATGAAATCCTTGCTCAGCCATGGGACAGTATGGACTTACGAACTGAAATGGTAAGGAGAACATTAGCTATTTATTGCTGATGTAGTACAGTTATTTTCACATTGACGGTATTCAAATTTAATTTTTCATTATTGTTAAATATCATGATGGGAAAGTATTATTAGTATTATTAAAAATGTATGCAAATACATATGTTTACGGGCATTTAGGTTTTACTGTGTTGTTTTGTTGTAAAGACATGCAAGGCATTCTGGGCCATGTAATGAACAGTGGTCGGCAGCACTCCATACGTATTAATATGAATAGTTGTTTCTGTAAACCTAGGGACAATAAACAACTATCTCTGTTACAAAAACGAGCTGGTAATCGCTCATTGAAGAGGGAACTATGATAAAAAGATTGTTTTCCTAAAAGCATGGAGTTGACGAAAGAATAAGCAGGAAATGTCACGTTAATGTTAAATAGCCTACATCTGAACACTAGGTGGCAACGTTGTATTACATTTCACTAAGCTTCACAAGTAAGGAAGGTGCAAATATTATGTAATTTATCATGGGAAATTATTGGAAATGTTATTTCTTGTTTATTCTAATTGCAACCCACACACATCTATTCGTAATCACACGTACACTTTTAATACCTTGAAAAGACTACCGCTGTCTCGCTATCCGGCAAAAGATTCTTTGGGCGCTGCCATTGGCCGAATACCGGCGCCCATTGACTTACATTGAACACATGTAAACAAAACCTCAATTATGTGCTCAAACTAACGCCGCTGACTTATGACAACAACCATTCCACTTTGATACGAAACTACATTTTTGTACAACATTTATCCAGCAAAAATTACAGAATTTGGATCAAGTAATGTGGAGAAATATCGATATTAAAGGTCTCATCTCATCGTTTTTTCATTAATTTTGCAGTGGTCTGTAGTATTGATGAATGCCCTGTGAGCCGGTTTTGGTGAAAAAAATGCTGTCCCAAGGCCTGTTTCATGCTGTTCTAGTTTGGTGGGGAAGGTGGGGGAGGAACGACTGATTTTCTCTAGTCATGAATATTAATGACATGCTAATGAATTCACCTCTGATTGGCTAACAGTACTGTGACGCTTCCTCCAGTGCATCCTCATCCGATTCTGCCTGTGCTATGCTCCATATTCAACTTTACAGTGCTAAAACCTGGCTAAAACTCAAGTCAAAACTGTTGCACAAAAATGTCTTCGAGATACAACTTCATGTGTTTGATCCTAATATTCGAGTAGGAAGAAGAACCGCTTCCTGATCGCTTGTCGGTGAACGTTGGTTTAATAGAATGGTAACAATTGCCTGTCAGCTTAAAAAAATTTCTCCTAAAAGAGGTAAACGCTTGTGACAATCGTCATCTTGCTTTCAAGTAATAAACAGATGGAAACGTTTTAAAATAAAGACCTATTTCTTTACACAGTCAAAAGTCTTTGCAATCTTCCTAGTAGATATTTTACTTCACAACGCAGGTAAGCACCCTAAATGCAGTTCAGCCACTGACCTAGCCTGCTAATGCTATCGGAATAGCTAGATAGTTATGGTTTGAATTCCATGATACTATCATTGAAAGACCACTTGGTCATAGCCCAATATATATATAGATCTAAATGCAAACACGCCTACCTAGCTATATTTTGCTGGAATTGTACCAGAATGCCTACAGAAGCAGAGAATGTGTGCTGCAAGACTTCTCCGGTAATGAGAACTACGGCTTTGATAGCCTGACAATGGCAGAGGTTAGCCAACTCAAGTTGTTTTCTGTCACGTATGACAGAAAAAGTAGCCTACTATAGTATTTTGGGACTAAATATTACAGTAATCTTATAGGAATACTATAGTATTTGGACATACTATAGGTACTATAAGACTACTATAGAAAAACTATAGCGGTTACAGGATATGATAGTTATTAGTAGTACTTTTACAGTATGTCCCAATTATTCCTATAAGATTACTATAATATTTTGTCCCAAATACTATAAGATTCCTATACTAATTTTTCGTAATGGGATTGCTCATGTGGTTAGAAAAATGGGCAACACCAGTACCCCTGTTGTCTGTATGACCCTGTACCCAGACCAGTCTTAGAACCAGTCTGCCTTAGCATAATGTACTCCCTTCAAAATGCACTAAACATTCGACTATGACAACTATGGCCCTCTGTGAGACAGAAGATATGGAGGGTAAGATAAACCTTTAGCTTAAAAGGGACAAAAACTGATGAAACTCCTAAAACAAATATACAAAACAGGTCAATTTTCAATAAATAACTTTATTATATTTACATACAGCAGTACTCAAAGTGTGGTCCGCAAGCTATCTCAAGTGTTCCACAAGTAGATGTGGTAAAATATAATAGAGGAGTTGTTTGCAATATTGAACCAACTTGTATGTAAATCCAAACAGTTCTGCAACACTGATGTAACCTATGCCAGTTTAAATCATATGAATCCTCTGACACCATAAGCAAGGTTCACTGGTTCAGTGAGAAGGCCTATTGTGTAATATACTGTTGAAGTAGGTCTACTGTTTTTTTTTTGCTAGGTGGTCCGTGAAACACTGACAAATAGTAATATTGCAGTCTATTAAAATAATGCAAACACAAAACAAGAACATCCAAACTATGCACAGAATTAACAATGTCCTCTTTTTGCCAGACGATGCAGACATCTGGCCTACAGATCCTTTGTAAGATGGTGCTGGGATTATTTAGGAAAAAGGTCTGAGTTGTTGTTTCGCTTGTATTGTCCTGGGGATCCAAGGGACAACACACAAAACACATTCGTTGGCTGTGATGATTCTATTACATTGCTCTTTGATTGCGCTTGGGCCATAGGTGGAGCCATCAGGTGTTATTGTGGAGATGTCGCCATCCTCCTCCTCCTCTTGATCAACCCGAGGTCTTCTAGCTGGCCTTGGATGAACAGGCTTGATGGCAGTAGAGGTAGCAGCCCCCCCATGCCCATGGTGTATCCGAAGTGCTTGTATCAATACTCATACTTTTCATGAAGTATTCTGTTTGGGTACCTAAAGTAAATAAATGTGTATTACTGTCAAGTTACAAGATACTAATAGTACACAGGACATTCACTATCTCACACAAAACTGTACTGGCACAATGGAAACAAAAATATTTTAGTGACTGTGGTAAGGTGTATGATTTACTAAGTAGCACACCCACAAGAAGACATTCGGTAATATCAATTCTATCTGTTATGCAATTCATGGGTTTCATCAGGTCCATTTACACAGGTGTATTAATCAAGCACCATGCAGTCTACATTCATAATCGAGGTGCTTGATTTTATACACCTGTGGAAAGTGACCTGAAGAAATCCATGAATTGACTTTCCCAAACATTGACGAGCACATAAGAACCTGTATTAGCCTACTAGAAAAAGACTTCTAGAAACTATATAAAAGTTAGAATCACAAACCTTTGCTTCTAACGTGATGACCTAATGTAGGCTAGAAAGCTGTGTAGCCTGACATGAGGATGTGCTCTGGAAGACATACAAAACACTAAGTAAACAGCAAGTAATCAAACAAAACATTGTAGGCCTTCAAAGGTCAATGTAATAATGGCAAGAAGACATAAATTAGACTGAAGTGTAAATACCTGAGCTCTAGTGATAGCAACTTAGCCTAATAGTGCACGGGTATTGTGTTTTTTCCCTGTTTAGACTAGAACAATACCCGTACTTAGTTGAGCATAAGATATTGTTGCTAATATTATTATTTGTGGTTTAACACTTAGGTTAGAAGATTATAGGTTCAACAAGCTAAATCTCTGGGTAGTGTGGTCAGTTTCTTATGAGTGTAGCTACACCAGGCACGTAACTGAAGCATTCCGTTCGCGTTATGTAACTTTACTGCAACAATTAGCTTCCAATAGGCCTAATCAATGGAAGTAGCTACACCTGGCGTGTTAGTGGCCTGTAGGCTACGCTCGAAAAAAATAGACCATTCCTCTAATGGATTTTACCAGAGCCCTTCCTATTAGACATTCTCTGATTTTACACGCCGCTAACAGAACACTTCAGTTACGTGCCTGGTGTAGCTTCCTGTAATATAGGCTAGCCTAAGCCTAGCTTGTACCCTTTTCATGCATGCTAACGTGAAGAATATGAACATGCTATTTTGTAACAGACGTTAGGTGGAAAAGTTTGTTTGTACTTACAGCCTGTGAGCTGGTGGTCGATCATCATGACGGTACAGAACCAGGTTTTCAGAACATCGATGCAAAACCACTTTCTAACTGTAGGCAGTGACTGTGGTCGAAATGATTGGAACACAGAACTAATGTTGCACTACTTCGGGTGGTGGTGTTCCAACGATAACCGAACCATTTCTTCCTCAACTCATGTTTCTAAGGCAAGACATGCAACATTGATGTGTTATTGCCACAAATAACACAGGCAATAATTTTTTCCGCCATGTTAGCAACTTGCTGTTAACTCCTACTAGCTGCAGAGAAACAATCCCCTAGCCGCAAATTCTTCCAGTCTTCCTGTAGGCGGTCACAAGCCAAGGTGGGCGAGGCCATGAATAATCAGTTTCCCTTCGCCTCATTGGGAAGGGCTCTTTTCTGATTCGCTTTTTTTTCGTGTATTTTCTTTCATTGGCTAATGCGGCCAATGGGGGTAGAAGATCATTTTCACGTGTAGCATGCATATGAAACTTGGAGTGAGCTATAGTATTTCGAAAGTAACAAGTATTTAACGGTTTCTCAGTGAATGAGACCTTTAAGAAAATTGCCGCTGCGTGACGCCGAGTTAATGGCATTTCCCCTTGTCCATGAGTCACGGATAACAGGTCACGTCGGTGGCCATTATCCCTCACATGTCAGAGTAATGACATTCAAAAACGTACCTTTATATTACATTACAATTTATAAAGGAACGAAATGTCAAAAGAATTAAGCAATATGTTAGCTAGATGACACGAATATTAGTAAGGAAAAACAAGATTTTTACCGTAATGTCCAGTGAAATTACATATGTTGTGGCGCCATTGATACGCACGCCAGCAGATGACATCATTGCAACCAGGAGCCAGCAATAAACCTAGACACTTGAGATTTTAGGGATGTTGTCAGCCACAACGCACCATCTGAAAATCTGAATTGTGAAGTAGACCTACTCCATAGTCACGTGTGCCATACATACAGAGAGAGAGCAATACAGAATAGGTTGTCGGTCTGAACTGAAGTTAGTGCTGCATGTAAACACACACTTGTCACGCTACATTTATTTGGGCCATACCCGGGGCCAAGCTTTTTTACCAAGCTGCTTTGTGTGACACCTGATGTGTGTGCCAAATTTCAAGACTTTTCGATTATGTTAACCACCTAAAAATATTTGCCAACAACGGGATCAGTCACCTAAGGGGGCGCTAGCGAGTCCCTGGGCCACGCCCGGGGTCAAGCTCTTGTACCTAACTGCGATGCGTGACACCTGACGTGTGTGCCAAATTTCAAGATTTTTCGACCATGTTAACCACCTGAAAAACAGGAAAGCAAAAAAGTAGAATAACTTAGTAGAATAATACTCGATAATAATAATAATCCTTACAAAAACAATAGGGCCTTGCGCCCTACGGTGCTCGGGCCCTAATAATCCTTACAAAAACAATAGGGCCTTGCGCCCTTCGGTGCTCGGGCCCTAATAAATATAGCCGCAAGCGGCAATGGCGGGCCCGAGCACCTGCGGGCCGCAACCCGTGACATGTCGGAATCCAACAAAGCACCGACGTGGTGCATTTGTGAAATGTACATATTTGATGCGTTTGCTATTTAGGGCCCGAGCACCGAAAGGCACAAGGCCCTATTGTTTTTGTAAGAATTATTATTATTATTATTATTATTACGAGTATTCCGATTTTAACTTTGTCTCAGAGCATTTTCCTTTTTTGAGGTGGTTAAGATGGGCGAAAAGTCTTGAAATTTGGCACACACATCAGGTGTCACGCAAAGCAGTTCGGTACAAGAGCTTGGCCCCGGGCGTGGCCCAGGGACTCAGTAGCGCCCCCTTAGGTGACTGATGCAGTGGTTGGCACATACTTTCAGCTAGACACACCAAATTTGGTAGGTGTGTGTATCTCCCCAAGATGAACAACTTTCGTATGTACAATGCATTAGCCACGCCCAACAGGAAGTGAGGTATTTGGGATTTTGTGCGGACTAAAATGTGATGAATTGTGATGCCAAAAGAGGTGCTTCCTATCGGTGAAAACGCATGAAATTTGGCACACACATCAAGTCATACAGTGAATAGACAGGGACAAAAGCTTGGCACTGGGCGTTGCCCAGGAACTCCATAGCGCCCCCTTATGTCACTGTGACTTGTGGTTGGCATATAGTTTTAGATACACACACCAAATTTGGTGGGTGTATGTAACTCCCAAAAACAATCAACTTTTGCATTAACATGCCATTAGCCACGCCCACTGGAAGTAAGGTAATTGGGATTTTGTGCATTGTGGACATGATCTATTCTAACATACTCCTCCTAGACGGTTGGTCCGATTCATGTGAAAGTTGGTATACATGATGCCAATATGCTTCTGATTATAAATTGTGAAGCTTTTTTTGATATGTTGTAATTTGACGAAATGGCGAAACTATGAATTTGAATACCCTTCCACATAAACAATAAATGTGTCTTAATTTACCATGCATGGCTTGAAATGTTTTACATTTCACAGGTCATTGAATACCATGTCAATGCTAATATTCACATGCCCATAATGCATGTTTGGCATAGCGCCACCAAATGGCAACAGAAAGAATGACAATTACACTGATGTCACATGGTCTATCTCATTGGTTCCTTATACCTTATATAGCTTAGGAAAGCTAACAGCTTTCTATAGGACAGTGTTTCTCAAACTTTTTTTCTGGGGACCCACTTTTTAAAAATGACAGACTATCACTAAGCTATATAAGGTATAAGGAACCAATGAGATAGACAACAAATTCCCATTATGTTATTGTGTAGCTTAGTACCCTGGGAGTGAGACAGCTACTTTTTGAGTGACTCTTTAGAGCAGTGGTTCTCAAACGTTTTCTTTCATTGCCATGGCGCCGCCGCGTTCGGACACCTTTTTGGTTGCTCCGCCTAATTTGTGCTTATATTTACTCTTTTATCTTTTATTAACCCCTAATTTTTTGCACTTTTTCCACTGCACTGATTACGTATGATGGCGTTACACTTAGAAACATCAAAAATGAATTGCCTTTTTTGTTTCGGGATGTTTTAATCGACGTTTCTACCTGGCCGACTGAGATTCTCCGAGATGCATCAGGGAACCATGGAAACGCATCTCGTGCAGAAGGAAAAAACACAGAGGAAAACGAGGCGGGCCCGTGAACAGATTGAGGAATAGAGCTCATAGGCCTCCACTGCCTAGCATTCTCCTAGCCAATGTCCAGTCTCTTGTGAACAAGATGGATGAACTAAGAGCGAGGATACAGTTTCATAGAGACATCAGGGACTGTAACATTCTATGCTTTACTGAGACATGGCTAACTGAACTTGTACCGACTGTGCCATCACTCCGGTGGAGTTTTTTCTGCTGCTGCTCTCTGACAGGACTGAGGAATCTGGAAAATCGAAGGTGGCGGTGTTTGCATCATGACCCGAACAGCAAGTGGTGTGATCCTAGAAATGTCACCGTTCTCTCAAAGTCCTGCTCGCCTCATCTAGAACATCTAGCGATCGCCTCGCCCACCCCTTCTACCTGCCCCGTGAGTTTACTTTGGTAATATTCAACGCTGTCTACATTCCTCCACAAGCCAACACAGATGCTGCGGTTTTCAGAATTGCAAAGAAGTGTTAAATAGACAACAACACACGCACCCTGAAGCTCGCGCTTTATTGTGGCTGGTGATTTCAATCAAGTACATCTGAACCGTCCATGCCTGAATTTATTCAACACATTCACTTCCCTACACGTGGTGACAACACAGTGGATCACTGCTACACACAGTTCAAGAACAGTTACAAAGCGAAGTCTCTACCAGCTTTGGAAAATCAGATCATGCCGCTGTTTTCCTACCGCCTATGTACAATCAGAGAAGTCGGACGGACCCCCAGTGACGAAGGAGGTCAAGCTGGACTGACCAATCGAAGCCAGGCTACAGGACGCCTTAGCAACGCGTTGACTGGGAGATGTTCAAGGCGAACTCTGCTGACATCAATGAGTTTACGGAAGTATCATTGAGTTACATCAATATGCTAACTGATTCCATCATCCCAACTGCAAAGATCCGAAGCTTCCCTAACCAGAAGCCATGGGTGGATAGAGAGGTGAGAACGGCATTAAAGACACGCACCATGACTTATAATGCTGGGCTTATTTCAGGGGATATGACTGATTACAAAGCAGCATCTTATAGTTTATGTAGAACTATTAAAGATGCTAAGCTGCGCTTATAGAGACAGAGTTGAAGCTGATTTCTTGGAGGTGATCCAGCACGAAAGTGTGGAAAGGACTCCGAACCATCACTGGCTTTGAAAGAAAGTCCCCCCCTATGATGAATGTGAGTAAAGCCCTCCCTGATGAACTTAATGCTTTTTATGCTCGCTCTGACATGAAAAACACAGACTATCTTGCACTAGCTGCAGCATGTGAAGCAAATGAGGATGCACCCCACTAATGATCAGCGGGCAACCTGTAGAGAGAGTCACAAGTTTTAAATACCTTGGTGTCCACATTACTGAAGACCTAACATGGACTGTTAACACTCAATATGTTCTGAAGAAGTCCAGACAACGACTCTACTTCCTTCGTCAGCTAAGGAAATTCAAAGTTTCTACATCCATCATGAAGGCCTTCTACACTTCAGCGGTTGAGAGTGTTCTAACTGGTAGCATCATCACCTGGTATGGGAACTCCACAGTTAGAGATTGTAGTACTCTGCAGAGAGTAGTGCGCTCAGCTGAACGTACTATAAGAACTCAACTCCCTGCTCTACAAGATATCTATTCCAGAAGAGTACTCCTAAGAGCCCAAAAGATTCTGAAGGACTCTTCTCATCCTAACAATGGATTATTCCTACCGCTGAAATCAAGAAGACGCCTATGTAGTCACAAAGCCAGAACTGAGAGACTCAGGAGAAGTTTTTATCCCCAGGCCATCCGAACTCTAAACTCACACTATACTGACTTTGCACACATTCACTCCTCAGCACTCTCAAACATTTCCCAACTCTGAACTCACACTATACTGACTTTACACTCATTCACTCCTCAGCACTCATGACCCCCACACACACACACACACCTACAAGACTTTTAGCACTTCCCTCACCTATGCTATAGACCTTTTTTATTTTCTTATTGCATCACACGCCAAAACACACACACACACACACACACATATTCTGACTTTCTCCAACTTTTGCACATCTCCATAGAACTTTTTTTATTTATTATTTTTGATTTCTCCATCCATCTACCCATGTCCTTGATTGCTCTTAGCCTTTCTGCCCCACCCCCATCCCCAACACACACACAAAAAAAACACACACTCCATATCATCACTGTCATCACCTCACATACATACAGCACACTGCTTGCTACAGTAAGCCTCCTCTCCTTGCTGCACACTGCCCCCCCCCTCTCCCCTACATACACAGCACATTATTTCATCAGGAAGCTTCTCCAATACACATCCCCAACATACTTACAGCACACTGCCCCCAATACACAGCACATTTGTCTCATGAGGAAGCTTCTCCAACACACATATTGCACACTGCCCTCTCCCCACATACACAGCACACTATCCCATCTCCCCTGTCATCCCCCAACACACACACAAGACCCCTGGCAGTTGGGTTGGCCCCTTGAGCCGTGGATCTGCCCAAGGTTTCTTCCTTGGTAAGGGGAGTTTTCATTGCCCCTGTTGCTCTTGGGTGCTCCTTGTTGGTGCCCCCCCCCAAATTCCAATCCTCCCCCACCTTTCTTATGCAGCCCTTGCCACTTAATCTACTAAACCCCTCTTCTACTGCACTTTTACCCCACTTTGCACAAATAGGCTGACACCAGACATAATTTCACTGCATTTCTTACTTCCAGTAACTATATGCATGTGACAGTAAACTTCCTTGTATCCTTGTATCCTTGTATCCTTCATTCCCCACTTTGATCAAGGGGGCATTCTCGAGCCCCACCTGTCCCTCATCGCTCTAAGAAAGTGGTAGGTCAAGCTTAAAATTGTCAAATTTATTGAAATAATGACAAGTTCTAAATATATCCTCTTCAACAGAGTTAAAATCAGCTGGTGCTGCAGATATAATAATAATAAATAAATAAATAAATACATAATAACACACATATTTCTGTTTTCCAGCAACATATTAGGAAGCATAGGCCATTTTACAGCATTGTACAATATATTCAATGAAATACCTACATGCTGCATTAAATGGATCCATAATCCAGTCATACTGAGCACTGCTGGTTGGGAAATATTTTTGAAATAAACTTTGCAGGGATGTGATGTAGGCCTACTGTTTAACACATGGGATCACAAGAGTGCCTCCCGAATCAGACGTTTCAGCGATTTCGCTCAGAAATCTCAAAGGCATAATACTGTCGCGATTGAGGCGCCTGTCCCATACCTCAAGTTTTTTTGGTGAATGCAGTAATCTTATTTGCTAGGTGAGGTAGGTGCTTGTCTTTGTCTGGTAACTGGACATTTAACTCATGTATCGCTAAGATATATCAAATATATAAGCTAAGATAGGCCAGCTTCAAAGAAATGTTAAGTAAGTGAACGTGCTTGCAGATTCAAACATGCACTCTTCCTCCAAGAAGAGGCGACTTCGAGCTCAAACACGCGACAGCACTTTACCTCGGAAAAGCCACCTTGCCTCGCTGTGAAACGGTACAGCCTTTTGGTCAGCTACCATCTCTTCGCAAAGTGCGGAGAATAGACGTGCTTTTAAGAGCCGGGTTTTGATGAAATTCATCACTCTCACAACAACGTTCAAAATCTCATGTAGGTCGGGACTAACTAAGCTGCCTTGACACGAGTGCTTCCCTGTGAATAACACAGTGCGTCCATTGCGCATCGGGTGCTACCTGGGCCTAGGCTACAAATAAAAAATAAAATAAAACTCCTGTTTTTCACGTCAGTTCACGCCCCACCTGGCATGTCTCCGCGAACCAGTAGTGGGTCGCGACCCACAGTTTGAGAAACGCTGGCCTACTGAGTAAATTTTCTGGTGCCAATGTGAGTCCTACCAAGCACTAGAGAGGTGCAATTTCTAATGTTGCTACAGAGTGAAAAAATTAATGTTACTTGTATGTCTTTGTATGTCATACAGCTCTATTAAAACTGAAGTCCACCGATGGGAAATGCACTGTGGAGTCTCAGTATGTGAAGGCAGTGTGTTTGCCCAACACTACTTTGCCAGATGGAACAGAGTGCAACATTGCAGGATGGGGTGCAACACCTGACTGTATGATTGAAAAAACCTTTGCGTTATATTGCTTGTCATAGTTATTTTTTGTTTCATTTAATTTATTGACCATTCATATGTCAGTTTTGTCATATATGCATTCCTTGGATTGTCAAGTGTTATTTCTATCAACTGTTACTCTGCAGCAGAATTTGGCTCCAGCCAACTGATGGATGCTGAGGTACTCCTGATATCACAAGACCGTTGCTCTGACAAATCAGTCTATGGCAAAAAAGTGGATGACAGCATGTTCTGCGCTGGTTACCTGCAGGGTGGAATAGACTCGTGTCAGGTAAGCGCTTAAAGTCAAGAAGTATTCTATCAATGGAATAATAGCCAATTTACCAAAATATACAGTATGTAATCTATTGGTTAACATGACTGCATTCAAAACTGTCCTTTCCTATGTAAGAGACTCTACAGGTTCAGAGAAGACAGTCTCTTTAATAAAGAGTCAGACCAGCAAATTATAGGCTTCATAATCAGAATAGATATGGCCCGATTGCAAGCAGACAACATCTTGTGGAGTAGTCTGGTGAAGGGAGACCAAAGACGATCACTGCAGGTAGTTCATAGTGTATTAACATAAATAGCTTAAAGGAAAATTCTGTTTTTTAGCACTTTAAGGCCCTTCTGGTTTGTTTTGGATTAACTAGAGTGGTGGACACCGAAATTTTGACGATTGGTCCTGTCTCGACTTTTCTGACTCGTTTTGAATCGCCTTTGACTGCTCAGGGTGGCTGCCAACAGGCTAGTAGTGTAGTAGGCTACTCAAACATGTCCTAAAACAACCCTTAACGTTAGTTTTCAAAACTGTGCAACTCACCGAGTGGTTCGTGGAGTTCGTTGACTATCAAAAGCAAATATATCGGCGCAATGTAGGCTATGATTTCCAGCCTTATTTGCTAGGCCTATTGTGGAACTATTTATTCAGACACCTCACAACCATGTATAAACTTCCGCTCAATAATTGAACCTGAAGCATAGACGGTGGCGCAGTAATATCAACGTGCAATGAGTCTTCCAACAGAAATCAATGGGATTTTACAAAATGCCAAATAAAACACGACAGAAACTGTATTTCGCTACGCTACTTGTTTTGGAACATCAACGAACACCACTAACCACTCGGTGAGTTGCACAGTTTTGAAAACGAACGTTAAGGGTTGTTTTAGGACATGTTTGAGTAGCCTATAGTATATATACTTATACTACTACAGTATGCCTGTTGGCAGCCACCCTGAGCAGTCAAAGGCGATTCAAAACGAGTCAGAAAGGTCGAGACAGGACCAATCGTCAAAATTTTGGTGTCCACCACTCTAGTTCATCCAAAACAAACCAGAAAAGGGACTCAAAGTGCTAAATACCGGAATTTTCCTTTAAGCACGACACAGTGTACAGTAGTTTCACTTTTTGTGAAGGAAATCTTTTAGGAATCCAATATCAAGATTGGGTCAATACACAATTCCTCAACGACTAGCAGTGCTGAACTAGGACAAAATTGGCCATTTTTGGTCCAAGCAGCCCATTACAATCATACACCAACTAATATGTAGTTCTGGCAGTAAGGCAGTAACACCACGTAGCAGGGTATTCTGAAAAACTGATATTTTCCCCTCCTTTGTTTTTAAAAATAATGTCGTTCACATGGATGCTAAAACCAGCTGGAGAAGGGTGTTCCGAACGCCTCGAGCAAACCGATGGCCAATCAGAGATTTTAAACATACGAGGGAACAACATGTCACAATGCAAAAATGCTGTTTCCCCTGTTTATATGCAAACATGAAACCAGAGTTTTCCCAAATCTCCACTTTGGCCGGACTTTTCAGAAATGATTGTTTTCAGGTATAAAACCTTGTGTAAATGAAAGGCCAAACCATATGAAAATATATACGTTTTTCTGACATGTAAACCGGTGTTTTTCTGACATGTAAACAAGTGTACTCACTTTTTTGCCTGCTTGGTCTCTATGGCTGTAGAGTACAAAATCTACAAGTGTCAATACAAGCAATTGGCATTGTGTGCAATAAACATGATGAAATTTGTTGATTTTGTCAATGAAAACTTTGATGAAAATTATTCGTCAACAAACTTTTATTTCATGATTTAATTGTAACACCGTAAATGAAAAAAAAAAATAACAACACAAATTACAGCAAAATCTCAGTTCATTATATTGCTAGCCTGGAAACACACATTTACCCCGCCCACAATATTTTAGTTAAGGAAATTCAGTTTGCTTCAGAGTTGCTTCATCCAGGGGGTCAGGATTTGAAATGTTAACTTCAGCCAATTAGCATGGCATTTGTTTTTTTAAAACATGGCATTCCATGGCGACCACTTCCGGCACCAGTTTTTACATGCTGATTGGTAGATGACAGCTCATGTTGTAGGCTGTATTATATTAGGTGTTGTGGTAAATAAAAAAAAAAAAAGTAAATGTTGTCATATAAGCCTACTAATGTTTGCATTATTTGTGGGTGCTTAGGTAACTGACTATGACGATGCATTTAAGCAGATGTGTAGCAATGACCTAAATCCAATTATTAGCCTACTCACTGTGTTGTGAGTGAGTATTTTAAAACGCACAGGCTGTAGTTTGTACCTGTAGTCCATGACAATCATATAACCTATGTCTCCCCGTTATTTAAAACAAAATACATTTCTATGACTATTAATTTGCTTTCCTGCAACATTGACATGATTAGGCTATGCATTTGATTGAAATGCTTAGGCTGCCATTTGAGGCAATAGCCAAATATTGACCAACCCTGTCTGTCCTCTTTACTTTAAATAGCCTTGATAGCGTCAACTGAATAGAAAAGTTTCTGATAGTGACAGCAGTTGCAGACTGAATTCCTGGTTGCTAGAACCACAATACACCTGATGGGTGTGCGTTTCTATCGGTAAGTTAAATTTACATTGGCTTCATTTTGGTCAGCCTGCAAGTGTAGGTTTAACAAGCTGAAAATTCACACGCTGCAAAAATCCCAGCTATCCATAAGTTTCCTACGTTCCATGTCTTCAATTATAGTCATTTTCGTCGGATACATCTTGCGCACTTAATAGCCTAATACAGCCTATCCAAAATATTTAGGGATCATTATTTGTGTAGTCTAAAGTGAATCCTTACTCAATATTGACTCGCATTGTTTATTATCACATATGAACACCACATTATAGGACTTTGAGACACGGCAAACTTCTAAACCACATACATTTGCATGTAAAAGCAGGGGTGAAAGTAGTTTCGAATTCTTGCCAATAGCCTACTATGAAAGTTTCTCATAGGGAAGTGTGCATGCAAAAATGTCAACACACCTAAATAGGGTACATCAATTGATTGTTTTAATCTGTCACTGATATGTCTCCATATGAATGATGGTGGCTTACACTGGATAGAATGGTGGTGCGTGTTTTATTGCGTGCGTGCTTAATTAGTCGTTCGGTTGTTGGTTGATAAATAAGACACGGTTGCATTTTCGTTTTGAGACAGATGCACTCATGGACAGTAGCCTAATCTGCCAAAATATGCAGATGTCATAAATTTAATTTAAAAATCAATCTGGAGGGAATCATAGACAAACATTTAGCACAAGAAATACATGTGTGTTGAGTGAATTCAGCAAAGTCAGGGTATATGCTGGTCTGGCTGCTGAACAAAAGGTGAAAGGCATATATGATTCTCACTGAATTGCATTATGCACACTCAATTCTCACTGCTATCTGCTAGACAAACATGATTAGTTCATAGATTTCACATGTAAAATACATTTTATAAAACCCCACCCCCATCTTGCCTGTTCATAATTCTGAGAAATTCTTGAATTGTGTGCATGTGTGCATTGTGTGTTTATGTTTTATGTGTTTTTATGTGTATGTGTGTGTGTGTCTGTGTGTGCATGCATGTGTTTGTATGTGTGCATGTGCATGCATGCGTACATATGTCTACTATGTGTGTATGTGTCATACGTATAATTACTGTAAATGTATGTGTGTGTGTGAATATCTGTTTATGTTATGGATTAACATGACCCTTGGAGGCAAACATACGCAAAAAAGTCATCCTAGGCCCTACGGTTCTCAAGATATTCACAGAAAACTTTATTGGTGTACAGTCACTAATGTACACATGAATTAATTTATTGTATGGCCCCCCATGAACGAAACGAAACTTGGCATGCATTCAGAGGGTGTCATAATGATCCTACACTTTCAATTCCGTGCAGTTTTGACCATGTCAACCAGAGATATTGTGATGAAAACACCTTAGTTTTTGCTTTTTAATTTTTAACTAGGTGGCGCTATACGTGAAATGAGTGGTAATGGGATGGGTTGACATGGCCCCTTAAGACCAACATACAAAAAAAGGTGGTCCACCTAGGCCCTATGGTTCTCGATATATTCACAGAAAACTGTGTCCGGCCACCTACAGGCCATATGGTGTACAGTAACATAAATGAAGTTATTGTATGGCCCCCCATGAACGGAATTCCATGAAACTTGGCGTGCATTCAGAGGGTGTCATAATGATCCTACACTTCCAATTTTGTGCAGTTTTGACCATGTCAGGTCACAGATACCTGTGATTACAACACCTCATTTTTACTTTTTCATTTTTAACTAGGTGCCGCTATACATGAAATGAGTGGTTATGGAATCGGTTGACATGGCCCCTTAAGATCAACATACAAAAAAAAGGTGGTCCTCCTAAACCCGAGATATTCACAGAAAACTGTGTCCACCCTACCCTCCTTTCGGGGGGTCCAGTCCAGCAGGGGGGCTACAGATCAAAACGAAAAACAATGGTTTCATGCTATCCTTGTGGGGCTACATGCCCACCAAGTTTCGTGTACCCCGGTCTTTCAGTGTCCCGGGAATCCTTGACGGAAAATTGCCTCTGCGAAAGAAAAAAAAACAAAAAATCTGACTAAACCTTTATGACCGCCGCTTTGCTACACAGCGGTCATAATTACACAGTTTTCTTTGTGAATGAATAATGTATCGTAAATACATAAATGTAAACAAATACAAGGGGCATAAGTAAGTACACTCCTATGTTAAATTCCCACAGAGGCAGACAGTTATTTCATGGATCCAGGATACTATGCATCCTGATAAAGTTATCTTGGCCTTTGGAATTAAAATAGCCCCACATCATCACATACCTTTCGCCATACCTAGAGATTGGCATGGTTTTATTTCAGTTAGCCTAAAAGCTGGTTTGATTTGCATTGAGAGATGATCTTATGGAACATCAAGGTTGAACATCATCACGAAACGCATCCCCTTCTGCAGAATGTCAAATCTCAAAGCAATTTTGTTTACTAGTAAAACAAAGTCGCTTACCATTACACTCGGGGGCAATACAAGCTACTATAGTGTTATGCTCCTTTTTAAGTTTTTTATAACATAGCCAACAATTTCTCTCTCTTGGTTCTTTGAATGGGTGGAGTCAGGGCCAGTGTGGAGGAAAGAGGGTAGGACCATTTGAGTTGTGTATTTTCAAAATCTGCTGCCGTTTTGCGAATACCATATCCCACCTTTAAGATTTGTATCATTAGAAACCCAGTCATGTTTTTGAATGGTCATGCATCATTCCCTCATTTATCCCTGAGACGGGATAAATACAGATTTCAGTGTTGCAGTTCCTGCTTTAAATGATGTAAAAATCTTTGTTTTTGAATGGTCATGCATCATTCCCTCATTTATCCCTGTGCCCGTTCCACAGATGATTGACTTGTTTCATTTCCATTTCAGTGCTTCCAACTCAGTGGCTGTATGTGGGTTAGGAATAGGATTTCAAGTGATTTAGCAAAAATGGCCAAAAAAGAGAATCCCATACCCTGCCTTTCATGCAAATGGGTGAAATGTCTACATTTCTATCTACATTCTCTATCTACATTCTACATTTCTATCTACATTCAGCTTTTAAACTATCTACTTTTAAACTATCAACATCCATTAAACCAGGGGTCTCAAACTCAAATGAGCTGGGGGCCACTTCTGCCAACGTCATCTGATTGGAGGGCCACATCAGTGTTAAAGAATAATACAAAAAAAGAATGGCTATTTCTGAAAATGCAATGTTTTTTTTTTTTTCAAATACTACACAAAACTGCAAACAGAAAGTGCAAGTCTTTTTATCTCTTTTTAGACACCTGTGCTAGCAACCTTAGCTTACAAATAAAATAATGATAAAATAAATATTAATACAAATTATAAAAACAAACAAAAAGCATAAAAACAGGTTTGTGTGTGTTTCACACCAAATAAAAATATTTTCCTCTCATAACTTATTTAAACCTGCATGACAAACTTTAGGCACCAGGGTTAAGAAAACAACACCATTGGATTTTGACATCAAAATTTCAAAAGGTTTGAAAGTGGTCAGAGATAAAGTCCTACTGTAAATATAAAAATCTTTGAGTATAAACAAAAGTTTATGAAGGGGGTAAATTTACCCATCTAATTTGCCACTGGATGGCAAGCACCTCAAATTATGCACCTTTCAGTAAATACTGGATGTTGAACATATTTGAGCAGGTTTACTTTCTTTTTTGTCATATTACCCATATAACAAATTAACAGGAAAACAGTAGGCCTAAGATGTAAACCAACAATAGTAAACTATTACTAGCCTATAACCACAAACCGTTTCTATAGGCCTACAATAAAGTAGCCTGGTCAAATCAGTTCCTATCGTGGGTGACTTTGTAGTTCTTCAGAGCCCTATTTTTACTACCCCTGCTGTCTGTACCACGTCCATTACGGACGCTATCATCATGATTACCACTTCCACCTCCAGCTATGTTGGCCAGAGGGTCGAAATAAGCCTGGTATGCTTAGTGGACACCGTCATTCTACTCATAATCTCCAAAAGGCGCACGGTTAGTTCTCCTCATAATCTCCAAAAGGCAGATATTCTCCTTCAGAATCAGAATAGGTGAATAACATAGCCTAGGGTAGGCTATGATCAACATTTGGTGTCAGCCTATTTCTGCTTCAATTTGTGCAAAATTATGGCCTGCATCGCTTCCGCGTCATTACAAACAAATGCACGTCTTCGTGTTTCTCGCGTGTAATACAAGTATTTCCTGAAAACTTTGTGCAGCGAATTTGGGCTTGAATCGAAGCTCTGGATGTCTAGCAACTAGTGGAGGAGAGTACAAATGGGATTTCTCACCGTACTTGGATCTATTGTCTATTTTAACCAGTGTTGTTGTTTGTCGCAATTATAAATACCCTCGAGGGCCGAATTACATTATTATTTTGACATTAGGTCGCGGGCCGGAATTGGGCCGGGCGCGGGCCGGAACATGACGTATGACGTCTGCCAGTACCATGAGTTGAAAAACAGCCCCACCAAAAAGTTCAATTTTGCTCTCGCCTGACCAGAATACATTCTCTCAATATTTCATAGGCTTGTCCAAATGTTGTGTAGCAAACTTTCAAGGTGCTTCGACATGTTTTTTTTTAGTAATAGAGTCATGCGGGGTGACCGTGCATAGAGGCCATGGCGGTGGAGTGCATTACCTATGATTTTCTCTGTAACAATTGTACCTGATGTCTTTCTGGAGCTTTCTCCGAGTGGTCCATGGCTCTGGGGCTACTCTTCTGACTATCCTTCTGACTTCCTGGTCAGAAATATTGCGAGGAGATCCTGTGCATGGCTGGTTGATGATGCAGTGATGTTCCTTCCACTTGCAGATAATGACTCCAATACTGCATACTGGATGATTCTGAAGTTTTGAAATGCATCTGTAACCAGTTCCATTGATATGTTTTGCAACAATAAGGTTGCAATGGTCTTGGGACAGCTCTTTTATTTTACCCATCATTAAATGTTTTTTGTGTGACACCTTGGTAATGAAAAACCTTTTTATAGCCCATCAATATCAACCCAGCTTATACTAATTTGCACAGATAGGAGGGATACTTACTCTCTAACTACTTATAGATTCCAGCTCAGTGCAGTCCAGTGCATAAAGGGTTAACCTCTAAAAGCCTGCAAACTCAGCTTCCTCACTTCCAGCACCACCTTAACAGCCTGATTCAGAGCTAGATTAGCGCATTAAAAACTTCCCAAAAATCGAATTCCCAAAAATCTAAAAGAATTGCGTTCATTTTTAGGCTTTTCAGGTTACTATTGCAGATTCATAAAAGATTACTCAGCAATAGTCAGCCCACTTAACGAATTGACCCGTGGATATCCACCAGTCCACAAGGGGTCAAGAACCAGAGGGAAACCCCAAAGGAATTCAGCAGTTGGGCATCCACCAAAAACTGAGGCAGTTGGGAATCCACTAAAAAAACCGAGGCAGTTGGGCATCCACCGAAAATAGAGGCAGTTGGTAATCCACCAAAAACTGAGGCAGTTGGTAATCCACCAAAAACCGAGGCAGTTGGGAATCCACCGAAAACCGAGGCAGTTGGGTATCCACCGAAAAACGAGGCAGCTGGGCATCCACCAAAAACAGAGGCAGTTGGGCATCCACCAAATGGAACAGGTTACTTTAACTCGAAGGAACCATTTGGCTCCCGCTGGACACAAGCCTGCCAAGAAGCATTTGATACCATCATCTCAAAACTCACCTCAGCCACAGTTCTTGGCTTTGCAGACCCCAAGCTACCATATGTCTTACACACCGATGCCAGTATCTCCGGCCTTGGAGCTGCATTGTATCGGGAACAGGAAGGGAAATTGAAAGCCATAGCTTTTGCCAGGAGAGGACTGTCAAGAAGTGAATCACGCTATTCAGCTCACAAGTTAGAATGTCTTGCCCTCTAATGGACTGTGACAGAGAAATTCCATGACTATGTTTATGGAACCCAGTTCACTGTTTTCTTTCTTTTTTTTTTTTTTTATTTGCAAACATCATTGACATTACAGAAAATGCAACACTACGACATGCACATGAATACTACATACGACAAACAGACGTACATTACATAAACACATACTGTAACTTAACAAGACATCACATTGACTTGGCTTCCACAAACATAACACAACATAACATTAATAACAGAAAGGCTAAGGATGATTTATGTCCAGGATGATTACAGATATGATTATCAGGGATGAAATTGATGACCGGAATGAAAAGAAGGGGGATGGGATGGTAGCTCTCTACGAGTGTGAATGAGGTGGTGTTGGGATGGGGGTGGGGATGGGGGTGAGGGGTAGTGAGTATGTGAGGATGTATGTGTGTGTGTGTGTGTCGCGATATGTATAAGGCTGGCTTGCTGTTGGGCCAGGAGGAGAGAAGCTGGAACATAGAGAGGGAGGGTTTCAGAGGAGAGGAGTTGTAATTATTCTATTAATGATAAGTATAATAATAGGAATAACTGATTGCCTGGTTGATTGCCTGACTGATTGCCAACCTGGGCACCCATTAATGGCCATTAGTTCCACCCAGCCCCTGCAGTTATACTGCGACGAAGCTGACAGAGGGGAGGACCTGTGTGCCACCCATCGCCCCAGGCCCCAGCATATGCACACATCCCCCACTACCACGACCAACCACACCTCGCCCCCAGACCTTCACCCAACACGCCACTCTTGACCTAAATATGTACAGTATGTGAATGGCTAGGTTGAGGGGTCTATCTAGAGTGTAGCATTAAAGAAGTGGGCATGCATGGTGAATATCTGTCAGGATTTCCCCATGCACACCACACTTACCCTGTGTAAGATGTATGCCTCCTCAATGTGTGCATTAAAATAAGTGAGGCATGCAGATAGACACCTGATGAGGCATCTACCTGCACTCCACTCTTACCCTAGCCTGTTTTGTAGTTTTTGTTTATGTATGTCACCTAACATGTAGTGCGATTAAAAGAGAGTAAAGCGTGCTGTGTGCTTCCAGGACAAGGCGGTGCATGAGCCGCATGAGGAGGGTGTGCACACCGGGGCCCAGGGCCAATAGATAACCCACAGGACCCAACCAATGCCAAAACCACACAGCGACCATGGGACCGAGTCTCCCAAGCCATCCAATGGGGCCCCGCAGAATAACGATGGGAGAGGCAGAGAGAAAGAGTGAAATTAGTAAAGTTATCAGAGAATGTAAATAAAAGGGGAGGGAAAGAAGGGGATGCTATTTATATTACTACTACTACTACTACTAATAATAATAATAATAATAATAATAATAATAACAACAATAATAGTTCCAGCTACCCTCCTGCCTAGTGTTCGATGATATGTGTATCTGTTGATGAAGTGTGTTATGATCGTGTGGAGATGGAACTCAGGCAAAGAGGGTCAGGACTGTAAGTAGGTGATAAAGGGGTACCAAGGAGAGGTTGTATCCTGAGTATTGATTAAGTTTGTAGTTGATAGGTTTTCTAATGATATATAGTCTGTTAACAAGTTTTTCCAATGAGTGATGTGAGCTTTTTCTTAGATTTCCAGTTCATGAGGATTGTTTTCTTGGCGATAGTCAGCTACCAGCAGTGTTTTATTGCAGGAGTTGCTTAAATTGACTGTGGATGTATCACCAAGTATGCATAAGGAAGGGGATGCTGGGATGTGACAGCCAAAGATGGAAGAGAGAGATTTTGTGACACTCACCCAGAAGTGGTTGATTGAAGTGCAATGCCAAACCGCATGAATGTATGTATCTGGGTTATTTTGTGTGCAGTGAGTGCAAAGATCCGGAGCCAAACCCCATTTTAGCCAATTTATGTGCAGTGAAGTGGAATCTGTGAAGAACCTTGTATTGTATTAGTTGTAGATTACTATTCTTTGTCATGAGGTAGATGTTTTTGCACATTTTGGTCCAGAAGTCGGCACCGGAGTAATTGATAAGTCTGATTCCCATTTGTGATATGGCAGGCCAATTGTTTTTTCTGAACGAGATATAATTTTGTAAATTTGGGAGAGTATTTTTTGGGAGAGGGAATATTAAGCAGCTTTGAGATTGGTGGGGAATGTCAAGGTTAGCTGTCTGGATGTTAATTTTCCTAGGATAGATTATTTAATTTGCAGGTATTGTAAGAAGTGTTTACTCGATGCCGTGCTTCTGGACCAAACAGGAAAAATGAGGCCAGATTATTGTCTTGAAGAATGTGTTGAAGGTGAGTGATGCCCTTCCCATCCATGTGTGAAAGTTAAGTGTTTTTTTATTGACGGTGAAATCTGGGTTATTCCAAATCGGGTGCGAATTGATGGTGCTATAGGTGAATCAGTGATGTGGTAGAATCTCCACCAGGCTGTCAGAGTAGCTGAAATTGTTGGGGCTTTGAAGGATGGATGTTTTTGGACCGACTGACTGCAGAAAGGGAGATCTGAGATTTTAATTTCTTTACAGATTGTTTGTTCTAGGTCTAACCAGGTGTTGTCTGAGGGGTGGGGTGTAGCCATTTGTGGATGAAGTGGAGCTGGTTGGCCAGGGCATAGTGCTGGAAGTGTGGGGCCTCTAGTCCTCCCATTGCTTTTGGTTTTGGAGAGTGGCGAGTTTGATCCTTGGGGTCTTATCTTTCCAGTAGAATTTAGTGATTAATGAATCGAGAGACTTAAACCAGAGGGTGGTGGGCTGGGTTGGAATCATAGAGAATAGATAGTTTATTTTGGGCAGTATTGTCATTTTGATTACTGAGATTCTGCCCATGATGGATAATGGGAGGTTCTTCCAGCGTTGAAGGTCATCATCTATTGAAGTGAGTAGAGGGGAATAATTTAGGCTAAATAAGTCTGACAGCCTGGGGGAGACTTTTATCCCTAAGTAAGTGATATAGTTAGTGCAGAGGGGATAGGTGAAGAGTTGGCTGTCACATCCCAGCTGTTGGGATGTAATGGGAGAACTGCAGATTTATTCCAATTGATTGAGTATTCAGAAATTTTAGAGAATGTGTCAATGAGTTTGATGGTTTCTTCTACTGATGTTGTGGGGGGTCTTGAAGAAAGAGAAGAATGTCGTCAGCATAAAGGCTGATTTTGTGATGCATATATGGAGTCTGGACACCTTTGATGAGGGGGTTCTGACGGATGGCAGCTGCTAGGGTTCAATGAAGATTGTAAATAGTGAGGGGAGAGTGGGCACCCCTGTCTAGTTCCCCGTGAAGAGTGAAACTTTGTGATGTTAGTCCATTGGTGATTACTGTGGCTGAAGGGAGAGGTATATAGAAGTTTAATTCAGTTAATGAACGACTCCCCGAAGCCAAACCTCCCTAATGTGGAAAACAGGAAATTCCAGTTCACCCTATCAAAAGCTTTTTCTGCGGCCCAGAGTTGCTATAATGGTATTATCTTGAAAATTTGTAGAGTGATACATTATATTTAACAGTCTGCGGGTGTTGGTGGATGAAATTCTACCTTTAATGAAGCCTGTTTGGTCTGGGTGGATAATGGATGGGGTGACCTCTGCTAATCTGTGTGCTAGCATTTTTTGATTATCTTATTGTCCACATTGAGGAGAGAAATTGGTCGGTAGCTGGATGGCAATGTTGGGTCCTTATTGGGCTTGAGGAGCAGTGAAATTGAGGCTGTGGTGGAACTAGTTGGAAGACGTCCTTTCTGTTTTGATTCATTAATCATTCTGATGAAAAGTGGAGCTAAGATGGTCCAAAATTGTTTGTAGAACTCAGCAGGAAAGCCATCCGGACCTGGTGCTTTATTATCGGGCATCTGTTTCAGGGCATCAAACAGTTCTTGTTGAGTTATAGGTGATTCTAGATTTTTTATTTCGGTCTCATTGAGTTGTGGTAATTCGATGCTGTTTAGGAAAGAGTCTATGAATTCCTGGTTGGGGTTCATTTCTGAAGAATATAGTTTATTGTAAAACTGGTAAAAAACATGATTTATTTCTTCAGGTGAGCTAGTTAGCTTCCCTGCTGAGTTCTTTATGACCGGGATTGTTGATTTTTCTTTGTTACGTTGGATTTGATTTGCTAAGTATTTACCTGATTTATTGCTATGGTGGAAGTTTTCCTGCCTTAGACGGTGAATCATAAATTGAGTGTGTTTATTGAGTATTTCATTGAGTTTGAATTTATGTTTCCTAAGTTTTGCCTGTGTTTCTTCAGTTGGGTTGCTTGCATTGGTTTCTTCTAACTGTTTAATTTTATTGTTGAGTTCTACTTCCTGTTCTTTTTCCTTCTTTTTTTTGTATACTGAATATGAGATGATTCTTCCTCTGAGTACTGCTTTTCCTGTTTCCCACAGAAGGGAAGGAGATGATTCAGGGGAGCCGTTCATTTCTAGAAAGAATGCCCACTCTCCCAACAAAACTGATGAAATTTGGGTCTTGTAAGAGGGATGTATTAAAACGCCATTTGCTAATTGGTCGCTGTTGGTTCGTTATGTTCCATTTAATTGTAACTGGGGCATGATCGCTAATGACTATGGGATGAATAGTGGAATCAGAGATATTTTTCATTATAGAGTTGCTGGTTAGAAAATAATCAATACGGGAATAGGAGTGGTGGACCGGAGAGAAAAAAGAGTAGCATTTGGAGTCTGGGTGCTGAAGCCGCCAACAATCGCCAAGACCAGAATCGCTCATGAACTGTTTTATTGTTTTGTGGATTGCCAGATTCGTTTGCTTTTAGAGTGATCAGATCTGTCAAATGTGGGGTCTAACACTGTATTAAAGTCGCCTGCAATTATGATGGGACAGCCAGATAGAGTTGAGATGGAGGTGAAGAGGTTCTGAAAGAAAACTGGGTTGTCTGTATTAGGGCCATAAACATTAACAATTGTTACAGGGGTATTGTGAATCGAGATGTTTATGATGACAAAACGTCCTTCTGGGTCTGTGATGGTGGCGTTATGGATGAATGAGATTCTTTTGTTAATCAGAATGCAAACTCCCCTTTGTTTTGTATTATAATGAGATGAGAAAATGTGATTGAATTGTCTTGATTTGATGCGGGTGTAGTCTAATTCTGAGAGATGAGTTTCTTGTAGGAGACATATGTCAGCTTTTAAACTATCCAAATGATTTAAGATTTTGAGCCTCTTTGCCTGAGATCCAATCCCACGGATGTTCCAGGTCAGGAATGTAAGTGGTACCATGTTGTGATTGTACAGTTATGAAAATGTTTGATAAGGTGGGTATTGTGTGTGTGAGAGTGTGTGCAGGTGTCAGTTAGATAGGAGAGGGGAAGGGGGGTGGAGGAATAGGTATGTAATGTGGTGTGCGAATGAGATGTAAAGAGTAGGGGCTGAGAAGAATATAGAGCATAAAGAGGTAGGAATTTGGTTCTGGAGTGGTGACAGCATGAACATTTCCTGTTTAGCATTGAAAACATACAGATCATAATTTGACTTTAGCCTATAGACATAATAAACAAAAACAAACAGGACACACAAGCAGACATGTATAGACAAAACACCATGAATAACATTAAACATTGAGAGAGCAAAAGAGAATGGGTGGGTAGGGGGAGCAAAAGGAATGAAACATAAGAAGAGAGAAGAGAGAGGTGATCCAAGCATCAGTAGGCAGTGGGTTAGAGAGAGTTGAGGGTGACAATGTTATAATCAAGATGAATGTTGTCATGAGGTATGATGTGCTATAGCCAGGTGGTGATATTGGGGTTGCGATACAGAGTTCCATTGACATACAGTTTATCGACTGACAGTGCTGCTCGTTTGCCCTCTTGCCTGAGTTGTTTCATTATGGGCAAAAGGGCTCTTCTTCTTTCCTGTATTACTTGTGGGAATTGGTCGTTTAGTCCGAATGAAGTGCCTTTCAGTTCTTTCCCTTTGCTTTTGATGAGTTCTTTGTGTTTGAAGTGTTCGAACTTGGCGATAATTGGAGGAGGTTTTTTATTGTCTTTGGAAGTGAGACGGTGTACACGGTGGAAGGTAATCTTGTCAACTGTTTCTGGCGGTAGTTTGAGAGATGACTGCAAGAATTCTTTAACTGCTTTCTCTGGGTCGTCGGGTGTATCTTTAGAAGTTGGCAGGGGAATTCGAAAAAAAATGAGGTTATCGCGCGATGCTGCGGCACTGGAGGTCTAGGATTGTTTCTTTCATGATCCGATTTTCGCTGGTGAGTTGATTAACATGGTCGGATAAGTTTGTGATATTTCCTTTGAGTTCACGGTTTTCTAATGCGAGTGTGTCGATCTGTGATTGGGAAAATTCGAGGCTGGCTTTTAAGTCCTTAATATCTGCGTGCAGATGTTCCAGTATTGCAAGTTTGTTGTTTATGGATTGTAGTAAACTGACCTCGATGGATGTAGAAGTAGTGCAAGTGGTAGGTGATTCTGGTTCAGTCTCTGTTGAGTAGTCACGAGTGCGTTTCTTGCTGGGTTCAGATGACATAACGTCCAGAATGAAGAGGTTGCCGTTGGAAAAGGTGGAGAATATAATCCGGTTTTTGATGAGAGTTGTAGAGAGGTAGTGGTTGTTTTTAGTAGAAGAAAAATAAAGTTTTGTATTTCTGTTTACAAGCGTCAGTGTTCAGTGCGCTGCCATTTTGGATCTCACCCAAAGTCTCGCGATCCAGTTCACTGTTTTCACCGACAGTAACCCATTGACATACATACTCGCAAGATTGGATGCCACCAGCTATAGATGGCTTGCAGCATTGTCAAACTTCACATTTAAGCTCTCATCTTTCCTACCATGCAGACAGGCCTTCTTCATATGCCTATTCAGTGATGAGGTCCCTGTCTTTTTGCTGTCGTGCGTGTTACGCAGGCCAGTGTTGCTTGATTATAACATAATTTTCTTCTTCAACTTTCTGTATACAGTATAACTTGTTACTTTACTTTGTTGTGATTATTACGGCATAGCTTTATAATAGAAATGTAATAATACATGTTTTTTTTTAAAACTCACAGACCAGTATCAAGCCCAAACCGACCCGGCCCGAGGAAAGGGTGGGAAATCACGGCCCGATCCGGCCCGGCTTGGGCTCAGGCAGAGAATCTAAACTCAAATCTGTAGGTCACAGACTCGATACCGAACATGTGCCTCACCAGCCCGAGGTCTGTCTAGAGTCTGTCTCCAGCCCTACTTTCTGAGGATACGTTTGGCTCTGTCCCTGTCCCTCATCAGCTCGAGGATTGTCTGGAGTACATCCCTGTTCAGTCCCCTTCGCCTTGAGTGCTGAGTCTGTGAATCACCCTCAAGCTCTACTGTAAGCCCCCCTCCCTCCCCTGCTCACAGCGGCTTACCTTGGGCCTACCTGCTGGAAGTAGCGGATGTAGTACGGCCTGTAGACAATTGTCCCTCTGCAGCTCCCCGCCAGCTTTTGGACAATTCCAATTCATTGCCCATTTATCCAGAGCCCAGTTATGGACCCATGGAGTCAGGACCTAGATTCCGTCCAGAGACCTCAGACATACAGGAGAACCTTCCAAGACGGTCACAGAGACAAAGAAGAGAGCCCAATAGATTGCAGTACACACAGATGGGAAAACCCTTGATCTCAATTGTCCAAGCTCTTTTTCATGGCCTATCTGTAGCTTACACAGATGCTCTATCTGAAAGTGATGGCCCTGATTCACTCTCCTGTCCCTCAGTCCCTGTGATTCTCACTCAGCCCGGTCATTCATGCAACGGGGCGTGCATCGGTTCAAGGGGGGAGGGTGTAGCGCAGTGCATAAAGGTTAACCTCTAACCGCCAGTTGGCCAATGGGAGCGCTACCCCTGCGTCTCCACGGTAACCGCAGAAAAACTTTTAAATGAAATCAAACGAAAGACAAGACAAGAACTTATAAACAAAGAAGAAGGTCATTATTTGATCCAATAATAAGTTAGAACATGGTGTAATATGATAAACATGATTAATAATGAAATTAATATGATATAGAAACCTGAACGAGAACATAAACCTGACCGGAGGGAAAAACGATTGACGGGAATAAATCGAATGGATTGACGGTACATCTTTAACTGAAATATCTACACGATTAGAACTAAATACATAAATGGTAATGTAGACATAATTATGACCATAAACATCCAGAAGACAAAACTGCAAACAGAACTGCAAACTTTCTGAACTGCATCAAATGCTGGCTTTGGTGAGCTCATTTTTTCCGTTAAAAGTTTATGTTAAGCTAGGTTTGCTACTAGAGCTATGGCTGGTGCAGCACCATAAAAGCCTAACGCTAGCTTGAACTCCGGTAATGTTTAATGAACCCTTCAACCTAGACCAGTTTCATTGAATGATACTTTGAGACCTGGATACATGATTGTTTCTGGCCAGTATATTTACAGGTCAGGTTTTTTTTCTTAAAGTGGATAAAAGAATGATGAATTGATGGCGAGCCTCCCAGAACCCCAAATCTGAACTCCCCTTCACCTTTCATTTCCCTTCACATCACTGTGGTAGGACTGTAAGACTGACCCAGACTGACCTTTTGACTATTCCCTGACTTAACCCTTCCTGATAAATTCTGAATGAACCGAATTGATTGTGACACATTGACAGTTTAGCCCTTTAATATCGATTCATTAATACACTCTGTTGAATTGATACACCCACATACTATAATACACTGAATATTTATTGTATATATTTTTTATTTTTTGTAACCGTAACACCTGATATTGTTATTTATTGCCCTGGACTTTGTACATTCTATTTATTTCAATCTATTTACTGTACTTATTCTTATTTATACCATTTTATTCATTCATTCCTTTTACTTATTAAATGTAATCATTATTCTAACCTAAACTTTAGCTTGTTGATGCATCCATCTACCTCCAGTAGTCTTATCTAGAAACTTCTGATTCTGGTCCAAGTAATTAGACATAACCTGCAATATAGTAAATTGAGCCGAGTGCTAAACTTTTTCTTAGTATGTTCAATACTTTTTCCCATTCCGATTTTTTTTACTCATAACTCTACTTATGGATGTTACATTTTTTTATATGTGTGAATTACCTACGTTAATACTAATATCTGGTGAAAATTTCATGCAAATTGTCTCACTGGAAGTATACTTACTGAAAAAAATGTTGACGTGTTCAATACTTATTTCCCCTGCTGTATAATCCAGCTCATACAAAAGCAAAACATTATAAAGAGCCCACCCATGTGTCTAAGCGACCTATGGTTCTTGAGATATAAGCAACTGCAGGGAATTGGACAAACAAGCTGTCATTCAGGCACCCCAGTTTTGACTAATTTCAAATTACATTTAATTACCATTGTTTTAATTATTATGCTTGATTTTATGATCTAATGTGGATTTGATGTACTAACTTGGTTTTACTTTAATTTCAATAACATCCAAACACACACACCCCCTCCCTGCTACATATACTGCTCTTCATCAAGGGTAGAAAGAATATATTGATAGTCCTTCACACAACTGAGGGATTCTAAATGCCCTGTGAAATGTTCATGGAAACAGAGACAGGCAGGAAACATCCATTGGATACCATACTACCATTGGATGTTAAAAAGTAAAACTGAATGGATGTCCCACCATGCTTAAAATATATTATTTATACCATATTATAAAAGATGGATAGATAGATAGATAGATAGATAGATAGATAATAGATAAAGAAGTCTTCAAAGAAGTCTTCCATAACAGACCAATTACGTTTCAGGTTTCTGAATTTACAACCTGCAATAACAAAGAAGGTCAGTAGGTGGCAATGGTAGTCCATGTATGGGTGTACTTTCATCTCACCATAGGTTGGTGCGATCCCATGTAACAGAGTTTAGAAGGGTGACCCCAAGCTGTTATTTCACATTGTTGGTGCCTTTCAGTGTAGACAAAACACAAGGACATAATATGTGCCTGTAAGGACTTTTACACTAATGTCTCAGACATTAGTAAGGATAGTTGTGGAATTCCACAAACTTTGTACATGGACAAAAAAAGAGATTCTTCCGTACATATAGGCAGTTCAAAAAAACACTGACTGCACAATCAGTCCTACTTTATACCCTTTCTTTACATGTACAAAGATAAAACTACAGGAACCCTATCCACAATAGCATAGAAGTGTAATGATATTTTGAATCTCAGAGGCTTAAGGCTTAAAGTAGCAATTTATTTTTTAACCTCATGGGATACACTGTATGCTTTTTCCCTACAAATTCATGTTCTAGTCTTCCCATGTTGCCAACAACATTTCCCAATGCTCTCCCAATGTTGCCCAAAACATTTGAGGTTGGGAAGTTCAGTCTGGACTTCTTCTGTTGTGGAGCAACTATGCCCGAACCAGAGCTGTTCAGACCAATCAAATTGTCTGCGCGGGGTTTGTACGATGATGGACAGATGAGCAATGTTGCCTCGTCTATCACATCATCTGGGCACACTTCGGTTAATATTGTTTAAAACAAAAATTATCAACAGTGTGAAATGCTGCACTAAGGTCCAGTAGCCATAGGACTGATGTTTTACCTGAATCTGTGTTGAGGCGTATGTCATTGAAAACCTTAAGCTAAGCTGAGCTGTTTCAGTGCTGTGATTTGAAAACCCGACTGAAAGTAATCAAAATACCCATTTGATGTTAGGAAGGTGGTTATTTGATTAAAGACTACTTTTTCAATAATTTTGCCAATAAAAGGTAGATTGGATATGGGCCTGTAATTGTTTAGCATGGAGGCGTCCAGGTTATTCTTCATGAGAAGTGGCTTTACAACAGCTTTTTTCAGTGACTTAGGAAAAATGTCAAACAGCAGTGATAAATTTACCATGTGAAGGACATGTGCTGCTATAAGGTGAAAAACAGTTTTAAAGAAGTTGGTTGGCAAAATGTCTAAGCCACATGTGGTAGAGCTGAGATTCTATGCCATTTTTTCAAGTGTGTTGTGGTCTTTCAAGCTGAACTCTGACATCAAGTTAAGTTTCCCTCTATTTGTAGCTGGAAGTTCCGGATGTTACATTAGTAATTTAACAGATATGTTGACTCTGATTTTGTCAATTTTACCTTTGAAAAAAAAAAAAAGAAAACTCATTGCATTTATTAGTTGAGAGAAGTTCAGGCGCTAATTGTGAGGGGGGATTTTTTAACTTATCGACAGTTGAAAATAGAACACAAGTGTTATTTGAACTTCTACTGATGATGTTAGAAAAGAAAGACTCTCTTGCTTTGCATATTTGGGAGTTACTGTATATGTGTGGAGCATCTCTTTGTGGATTTCATAGTGGATCTGAAGTTTGTATTTACGCCATTTTCTTTCAGTCTTCCTACACTCTCCCACTCTTCCCACACCTAACTGCTGGATTTTGCTTCCATGGTGCTTTCTGTTTGTCCTTAACTTTCTTGAATTGTAATGGAGCAATGTCATCCATAATGTTTGCCATTTTTGCATTAAAGTGATCAAATAAGTCTTCTACCGAGTCCGACAGTTGACTTGACGTCTGTGAAAGTGCTTGCTCAAAGAGAGCACTTGTCTGATCATTTATGATTCTCCTTTTTACCATCATAGTTCTGTTTTGAGTGTGTGGGGACATAGACACATCAAAGAACACATAGAAATGATCGGATAATGCCAGGTCTTTAACAGCTGTGGAGACATTGAGACCCTTTGTGATAACAAGGTCGAGGGTATAGCCGAGAGAGTGTGTTGGCACCTGTACATGTTGTGTTAGGGAGAAAGTATCGATTAGTGCATTTAATTCCTTGGCATAATTGTTTTCAAGATTATCCACATGCAAGTTTAGATCCTCTGATATAATAAGACAGTCAAACTCTATGCAAATGACTAATAGCAGTTCACCTAACTCTTCAAGAAAGACTCGAGGTCTGTAAATAGTCACTAATAAAATCTGAGAAGACTTAATGCGTGCACACAAATATTCAAAGGAAGTAAAGTCACCGAATAATGACTGATTGCACTGAAAAGACGTTTTGAAAATTGTGGCTATCCCCCACCTCTTTTATTTGCTCTGGTATCACTCAAAAAACTGAAATTTGGGGGAGCTGATTCGATGAGAGTAGTAGCACTGCTTGATCTAACCATGTCTCAAATCATTAATTAAGAATTTGTTTGAAAGAGATCTGATATTTAGGAGTGCTAGTTTTGCTGTAAGTGTTGGGGAAATATTATCCACGGGGGAAATCTGAGGTTGCTGTGGTACGGGTAGGAGATTTGACTGGTTTACCCTGTAAGCTCAATGCACTTGTCTTCTATTACTTGTCAATACACAAATAGAGAATGTCATAGGCTTACTGGGTCCCGGCATGTTCTCAAAACTACTGTCAGTACCATTTCTATTGCAGGGACCCTGAGAATATCATACAACAGTGTCATCATATAATTGTCCCCTGCAGCTGCTATATGCCAGATGAGAATATGAGCTAAGCGGTTGTTGCTGCTAAAGAGATCCTTCTGAATGGGGAGGGGGAGGTCGTGGAGGTGCCATGCGCTCCTTTGGTGCCAAAGGTCTTGGGGTACTAAAAAACTGCAGGGCTACTGGCTAGCAGTCCTTTCGTTCTTGCAGGGAACATCATGTGCTTGGGTGGGGATGGTGATGGGTATACAGATGCTAAAGGTCTTGGGCTACTAACTGTCAGGGTTGCAGTATGGAGAGCTGGACCGAGGCGCAGGGCAAGTTGAGAACGAGGCACACTTGAACTTGTAACCAGGAATCTTTAATGCAAATGCACACTACAACCACAAAACAACATCAATGACCGACATGGGACTGAGGGAAGACAGAGGGTTTAAATACACAGGGGTTAAACAAGGCTAACAAGGCACAAGTGGACAAGAAACAAGAGACAGGTGAACACAGGACTGGAAATCATAATTAAACTAGCAGACTAATAATGAGGAACAGGTGAGGGGCGGAGACACAGGGAACTGAGACATGGCAAGACAAACAAAGGACCACATGGCTGACAGGAACTAAAACACAGGGACAGGAAGTACACAGGAGCACATGGCACAGGAGGTAAACAAAGTAGTGACAGGGAACACAGGATCGTTACAGTATCCAGTACAGTATACAGTACAGTACCCCCCCCCCCTTTAAGGGCCGGATTCCAGACGGGCCAACAGAAAAAAAGGAGAAGTCCAAGCAGGGTGGGTGGAGGGGGCCAAAGGCATGAGGGTCAGGCGGGTGGCCGGGTGAACAGCCGGTCAGGGACAGCGGTTCAGGCGGGCAGCCGGGTGCATGGCCGGTCAGGGAAAAAAAAGAACAGTTCTGATTGCGAGTTATGGATTATCAATTTTGTGTCGCGATCACATCCAATTAAACTTAAGACGGCCACAGCAACTTCAAAGATCACTGGACCAAATTATTCAGACATGAAAGAAATCAGTTTAACAACAAGGCTATCACGATTTTAGAACGGTTTAGAACAGTTCTGTGGAGTGTGGCAATATGAGAGGAAATAACTCACTCAACTTCTTTTTTTATCCAAGAGTGAGCTGAGCAGCTAACCTGACCCTAGCCAGATGAATGTCGTTCCGCTTAGCTCTGCCTAGCTTCACTCACATCCATCTGGGACCTCTTCCATTGAGAGTGATTTCTCCAACCAACTTTATGGTTTAGCCAATCAGGACGCAGGGCGGGAGTTTCATAGCTGTGACATAGCGTAGAAGCGACTGTGAGTCTGTTATTAGCGTCACGGGTTAGCTTCGATGTGAGTGTTTGAAGTAGCACGTCAATAGATGACGGACAAGTGGCTTATTCAATCATATGCAAGCATTTTTTGATTAGGCCCAGCCTTCTGAAGCAACACTTCAATGGATCGGTTCCAGATGGATGAGTGGATCTAGGCGGAGCGAAATTCCTCTGGCTATTGCCAGGTTACTGAGCAGCAGGGATGTTGCCAGATAATCGTGGTTAGGATCGAAATGTTATTTGTTTGCTTACATCAGGTGTTTTATGAAATAGAAGCTAATTTAGACAATCATCTGGATAATTAAATATATGAATAGGCTTTGTCCCTTCCAATGGGGTATTTTTGTATCCAATCAATAGTGGTATGCATGTGCATTTGAGACAGAGATGGAGAAGGAGAGAGGAACAGAAGGGGGAAATCTCCGGCCTGCGCAACATTAATACACACGGTGTAATTACCGGCAAAAACAACCTTTAAAAACAATTTTGAAGCAACAACATGGATAACAAGTATTAATAACTAGGGCTGTCAAAATTAACACGGTAATCGCCACGATTCATTGTGAAATACATAACGCTTTAAAAAATGTTAACGCAAATAACACATTTTGTTTACCTACTACCTTTGTGGGGGGCTGACGTCACGTAACGGAAGCCGCAAAATCTGCAACCGCCAGCCTCTATCTCTATCTCGCTCTCTCTTTTGCATAATATGCCCAAACTTTTAAGGATATTTTCTACATCTTGTCAAAACTAGCGAAATTCACTAAATATCTTAGTTTAATATAGTTACAAGTGAATATGCAATTGGTTTGTCACCAGAGCTAGTGAGCGGAACGGAGCGCGAGCGAGCGGAGGGGATGGAATTTTGTTGGAGGGCAGAGCACTTTTTCATTTAGAGGCCGGAGCGGCTAGCCTGACTCCGCCTGTCTACGTACTTCCGCTCATTTACATTTCCCTACAGTACTCTGTCTGGAATAGCTGTCTTTCACTTTGTTTACTTTGGCAACTTGTCTCCGAACCAACCAGCGAACAGAGGGCGTTCCTGAGAGTGATTACGTTTAAGTTACAAGCCTATCATTATCGTTGTGTCCACCGGGGTTAACATACGTCATTACCAAACGTTAGTGATTGAACTCCAATTATTTCAAACTTCAGACAAGCGTCCACCAACCAGGCAATAAACGTTTGCCAATTGATCTAGGCCAGACTCTCTGCGAAGTCAGGCCAGGCTCCAGTATCCAGGCTACGGAGCGGCCGCTCCGGTCCACTCCAATTTCGCTCCGATACCACTCACACCACGAGTCTGAGGCATGCCCAAATCCACCCAGAATTCACGTCTTCCTTCCGTCAAATTTTAAAGATTGGCCATTGTAAGTTTGTTGATGGGGGTGTTCGCTAAATATTTTAGAAAGGAAACTGATACTGAAGTCATACAAGTGTACTATTCCTACAAAACAACTAGATACTAACAATGTACAATGTAGAGCAAGAACACTCATGTGGTGACACTGTTTCAGTGAGTAAAGATTCATTTTGGAATCTAAGACACATTTTGCAGAAACATGAGTGTGTGCTACGGAGTGCAAAGAAAAACGTGAGCAATTTGTGTATGCTTCATATCAAGTAGATAGATAGATAGATAGATAGATACTTTATTGATCCACGAGGGGAAATTCAAGTAGAAGGCTAAAGTAAAACTGGGATGCTAAGTCTGTATTCTTTAGACAATTAATCCCACTGATCCCTTTAGTTTTAGGCTTATGTGTATTGATGTTGCCAAGCTTGTTCATTGTTGCACTGTGTTGCACTTAGGGATGGGCATAATTAATCGACGATCGATAGTTGATCATTAAGAATTTCGTCGATCATGTTAATTTGTTGTCGATTAAACTAATGCAGGTTGCGTTACATAGTGTGTCTTGAAGCAATTAAATGAATCACTGTGTGGCAGCAATTAAACATTATACCACCCGGGGACAATATTTGACGCTATAGGCTACTCAGTTACCTACAAGTTTCCGTTTTGATTTATGAAGAGTTCTCGGTGAAGTGTGGCGTGGGACCATTTTATTGTTTAAAAAACGATAACGTTAGTTCACTGCAAACACTGCGATGTAATAATTGCCTACCAGTAGGGCTATCAGTGCACGAGCAATAGAAGACATTATTTTGATTTAACTCAATGAAATAAGAGCTCTTAATATTTTATATTGTTGGTTGGTTTAATACCTTGTTGTCAATGAAAAGTCGTTGTCCTACACCATGGATCTCCAAGACGTCGCTCTCAAGCTCAGTCACTTGCCATCCCCTTCTGAGCTTGCAGGCTGAAGCAGTAGGCCTAGGCTACTAGGCTACATTTAAACACAATTGTTGCCGCGACTGGAGGCATTCCAGCCTACGAATTTAATAAAGTAAATCATGCAATTCAAACTCAATTTAGGCTACTTGGCTACGCAATACGATTTCTATTACAGTACAGCGCACGTTTTGAATGAATGAAAGCGGCTGCCTTGTCTCTTGTTGTGTCTTGTTTTTTGAGCAAACGCCTCTCCTAGATTTCAGTGCTCATCAGTCCCAACATTGAGCAATAGAATCAAACTGTCCAAAAATAAATTAAATCCCAAACCAAACGAAACGCATGTCTCACAATAAAACGTAGAAATAAAGGCCTGCTCGTCTGCCCCAAATAAAGACCTGTGCTTTGCGCAGCCTAAGTAAATAAAAGACCCCGGCCATAATTTGAGGATTTACGGCAGTTATTTTTTTTATTTGGCTTTGTTAAACAGCCTAATTCATTGTTATAGGCTAATATCTCACCCTCTTTCTCGACTCTGTGTCTTGGATAGTTTTTGAGTTACATTTTGACAAAACCTGTCAGATCTAAGCATTATTATGTTTTAAGTTATTGTTTAGATAGATAGATAGATACTTTATTGATCCCCAGGGGAAATTCAAGTTTAACATGATTATAGTGGATGGAATCCACTATCTTGAAATCTCCTGGCTTCTTCTTATTATTATAACCTTTTCTTTTTACCTTTTCAAGAATGCGATTGTGAATGTGAATGCGACTCTAACCGCTTAACGTACAGACATGTTGAAATAACCGTTCTGAAGGCTCTGGAGTGGGGCAAGAGAGTTATTATTTCAGATTTTTTTAAAGTTTATTACTTTTTGAGAAATAGGGGATTAAAAATTTTAAAAAGCTCATTTTTCCCCCATAGACTTGAATGGCTGTGATGTCATAATGGCCTAAAGCCAGCTGCCCTCGTTAAGCTCCCAGAGTAGTTCCCGGGCTAATCAGAACTTTGAATCCAACTGTCTCCGCTTCTAATGCATACAATCTGGCGCTCCCTAAAACTACACATCCTGTTTAAGTGTTTCCCGTGTGTCAAAATAAAAGTCACAGCCATATCTCATGCTTTGCGCATTATATCTCCAGAACGGCTTGACGCATATGCTTCAAATTTGGTACAAGTGTTTGTATGGACTCAAAGATGAAGTGAGTTGATGTTGGAGGTCAAGTCCATGAATACTCTGAGCGCGATATCTCAAGAATGCCTTGACATACATGCCTGAAATTTGGTATGAGTGTTTGTATGGACTCAAAGATGAAGTGAATTGATATTGGAGGTCAAATGTCAAGGTCAAAAACACCTTGAGTGTTATATCTCAAAAACGCCTTGACACACAAGGTTTTTTGGTACGAGGACTTGTATGAACTCAAAGATTAAGTGATTAAATGTTTTTTTTTTCCAGGAATCTCCCCACCAACACTAACCCAGCAGCTTTCCATCCACTATTGTAATTCCTCTGGCATTACATTTCTAGTTCTTTTTTATAATTTATTAATTTGGAACAAATGAGGGTGTCAGTTTAAAGGGACACCAGGCAAGCCTGATGCTTTTTCTCTACGAAACTCCCCCTTGCTCAGTCTGAAGCTCTTTTCCTTTTCTTTGCATCTTCCGTCAAGTCGCTCCGACTTCACTGGAGAGGAAGGATTTTTAAGTGGAGCGGGGAGCGAAATTGAGCGGAGCGACCTGACGCTAATTTGAGCGGAGGAGCGGCCAAGTGAACAGCCACCTGAGCGAGGAGCGGAATGTTCACACCGCTCAGCTCCGCTCACTAGCTCTGTTTGTCACGTAATTTGTTACAATGCCAATACCACATGATGATTTGCGAATGACAGAGCTGATATTTTGCGAAAACAAGTGCTGTACTCATCCCTGGCTTAGATTGACCCCCTACCCACTTACAAGGCAAAAGGAGACAAGGAGGAGGACAATCTTTCTCTCTCACTCACTTAGACACACACTTACACACACACACCTTAACCAACCAGAAATCACCAGAAAGCCTATGATGTGACATTTATGAGAACGTTTTCATTAATAAAATCGGTTGGGGTATGGCAGAGTTATTACACTGAATGTCATTGGTACTGGAATACCGAAATTAAAATGGGCCATCTGCAAGGGTTAACTACATATTTTACTTGTACATACTGGGTTTTTTGTTTGTTTTTTTCAAGTAAGACACAAACTAGTTTAAATTTTACTTCAGTGATCGTGTGGAATTGTATTATTATATATTTTGATCTAATTTTAAATGATTTTCATCTTTATGAAAAAATTATTTTGGAGACTCCCAGAGTACCACTAGAGAGAGTTTGCGTACCACCAGTGGTACCCATACCACAGTTTGAGAACCACTGTCATAATGCATTATGAACTGTTGCTTTAATTATAACCAATAGGATTTCTTATTGATTGTTTTCCATTTACAGGGTGATTCTGGTGGCCCTCTGACATGTGAGAAGGAGGGAACACACTACCTTTATGGTTTGGTGAGCTGGGGAGATAGTTGTGGGAAAGCAAACAAGCCCGGTGTTTACACAAATGTAATCAATTTCCTTGCTTGGATTGCCTCAAAAACTGGTGGCATAAGTTAAAATATTTGCCAAAGAAAAATGTATGTTATTACAATTTACTTTTAGACTTCATTCAAATACAATGATGTATTTGTAAAGAAATATAAAAACAAATGTTAATCTTCACTGTAATAACATATTCATAACAATTTATAAAATACTCATCAAATAGTAATAAAGTATTCATAAAAAATGTATTCTGTGCACTTCTTTAGAAAGCGTCACTGAGAAAATGAAACTCTCTGTATCTAGGTTAGCAGAGGTGGCATTCAAGTATCCAGAACCATAACTCAAAAACCGCTTAATTAACTAAGTGTATGCTGAACAGATATGTCTTTAGACCCCTCTTGAAAGACCCAAAACTATCACAGGAATGGAGAGCACTGGACAACTCATTCCACCAATGAGGAACCACTAAGGAAAAAGAGTCTTGAATTTGGCTGGTCATTTAATTTAATTTTATTATACAGGAAAAGATTAAAATTAACATTAAGTTACAGTTTAAATAGGCCTGACTCAGTTTAAAAACTGGTTTCCAGCAGGTTCCTATTCTGCAGAAACATAGAACATAGGACACAGTTACGGCACATGAAGACAGAAACACATGTACAGTACAGAGGGTGCCTTTATGTTACTGTTGGGTGTTTAGCTCATTTACAAATACAACTCTTTATTTATAAAAATGTGTGATGTATTTGAGGCCCAGCCTATGGAGCCCTGGAGGTGACATGAAAAAAAAAAAACTGAGAAAAGGTATGTACTTGGGACAAACACTGACTAGGTTTGCGAGATCTTGGGTTTGTTTTTGCGAGATCTTGAGTTTGTTTTTCTGAGATCTCGAGTTTCAATTTGTGTTTTAATTTATGCAACACACCAATGCTGGGTTCATGCAGTTTTGCGCGAGTTTAAAATGTTTAGCCGACTGCGTAATATGTCATTTTTGTTCAATAAGTTCCACTTTTCATGTCATGAATGTAACATGCCTATGATAAGGCTTTGCAGTTGTCCAATATGGTCAAATCTATTGTCTCAATTGTGTTTCATGTGATGCGCCAAAGCTACATTCATGCATTGTTTTGCTCCAGTTGAAAATGTTTCTGCGTAATTTGTCAGCTGTGATCAAATGCGTTCAATAAATTCCACTTTTATGTCACAAATATAACTGTAAGCACCTGTAAAATATGTTTATAGTGGTTATCACCGCACTGTTTAATTTTTGTTACTACAATGACCATAATGCTTTATGTTTTTGCAATATGTTGATATGGAATTCAGTACAGACCAATCAGATTTGTTTGTTCTCTGTGTTTTTATTTGAATTTTATATCGTCCAATGATAATTTATAAATGTTTAATGCCCGCAAAATGGTGAGCTCTCTGAACATTCGAACGCCTCAGGAGAGGACCTGAGAGTTCAGTCCCAGTCAGAGTTCGGAGGAGCGAAGTCCCATTTTTGATAGGCTACTCCATCAATGCCATTCTGGTGTGTAGTGCTATGCCCACTGCGATCTGTATTTGTATATCACGTTTTGTCGGAGGTCTCAGGATCACTGTTATTCTGTCCACTGCTGTGTTGCGGCAGTGTTGACATTTAGAAGCTCGCGTTTTTTGGGCTTTTGGCAAGCTAAGGCAGACGGCTAGCTAGGGGGCAGATAGCTGCTGCTGCCTTAGCTAATTCACCTCAGGGACTGGCCTGATACTTGTCGGGACCCACCGGAGGTCACGGACATCTCCTGCCGCTACACTGCTGACGTCGAGGATCCTTGTTTGAGGTCGCATCTCCCTGCCGCTAGCCAACGCTGCAGGGGCGCATTCTGTTCTCTGGTGCTGGGCCCACCAGAGAGCCACCACTGGCTGCGACTGCTAACGACTAGCTTTGAGGACGACTGAGCAGTAATCAACCCCAGGGTCGGCTGCG
The DNA here is from genome assembly GCF_017589495.1 of Alosa alosa. NCBI lineage: Eukaryota > Metazoa > Chordata > Actinopteri > Clupeiformes > Clupeidae > Alosa > Alosa alosa. Next base: position 31,170,587 of record NC_063206.1, on the reverse strand, counting down.
AGCTGATTCGCCAGGTCGGGACGGTGGATCGTGAGTAACCCACACTTACACTGACACACACACGTTCCCTCGTTCTCGTTTGGATCACCCGGCGAGTTGGAGGGCCGTTCAGCGGTTGCTGTCCTGCCTGCAGCTCATAGAGCTGCCACTTGTGCAGCACCGAGCTCCAACGGCCAGCGAAAAGGGGGGTTGGGGCTATCTTTATTTTAATAAGTAGCATCTATGGGGTCAATACTATATTAATGTGATTATTCTTGTGATTATATGGTATGTTGTTTGTAATGTAGAAGCTATCGCTGACTGTTTGTTTCTTTCCACACTGGTGTCTGTTTAGCTTAAGCTAACATAGCATTATATGTTAATCTTTAACATTACCATTCCTAAACGGTCGGTTTTATCGTAACTTTACCCTTGAGTGAATTGTTCGCTCCCTGACATTTGTCAGCTTTTGGGTTGTCACGTCCACGACGTGGCTATTATCAAATAAATATTTAATTATTATATTTCTTTATATCCAGGGTGTATTGGCAATTCATTTAACTACATTCACTAGTCTGATTATTATTTTCACATTGTTATCTACATTCTGTAGAAGTGCATAATACACTACAGGTAAGTGTAGTATTTTTACAGTGGAGGCACCGCGCTACTAAATTTGTATTTATAATTATTAATATTCATATTTACCATTTATAATCCTACTACACAGCTATACATTTATATTTATGGTATCAGGAATCTCAGCCAATTCACAATTCCGCTGAGAATTCAGGATCCTGTCGTGCCATTATTTAGTGTAACTAAGTTAAGCTTTACTGTGCTGAGTGACTAGCACTCTATAAAAAGGGGTTACATAACATGCCTATGATTAATATTTGTATGGTGTATCTCATCTAGGCCTCTCTTATGTTCAATCAAATTGGCTTTGCCCACCCAATTTTTTCTGTGCCCACCCATTTGAACTTTTCTGGCTACGCTACTGCTACCAAGAAAAGAATCTCTTGATCTCACGTCTTGACACTTGCAGTCAGATGGGCTAACGTAGCCTACTACTCCCCACGGGGGAGGGAGAACTTTTTTACATTTACAGGGATACATTTTTAAAAAGAAATAGTTATCAGCCAATAGGGACGCTGATAACTTTAACTCTTTAACTGCCACGGAATTCTAGAATACTGCACTCCCTCACTGCCAGAACAACATTCTAAATCCCCCAAAAATCTGCTGGATATTGTCAAACTGTGTATAAAGTATCTGTTTTCTGGTTTTACACTACTTTTTGATAGCTACAGTCAAATAACAAAGGATGTTACACCACTGCCTCTATTTAGGGCTCCAAAAAACATTGTGTATGTCATTGTGGTCATTACAAACAGCAGTTGCACAATACAATTTGTAATATGTACTAATGAATTATCACCTCAAAAACACACACAATAGATAATATTCATAGGAAGATATGTAATTTAATCAATTAATAATATATTATCATATACTCTAAATATTCACACATCTCATTACATCATTACAAAATGATTGAGTAGCAAACTTATAACATACAACGTGACAAACGGTAGGCGGTTTCAATTCAGATAAATCAGGTAGTCTAACAAACAGTGACATGTTAATCATGTAGTACCATGCATGTCATTATTTATGCTGTTCCTTTGCAATTAAATTCAGGTCCAGAAAGGTTTAGAATGACTAAACAAATAAGTTCTTTTTGGTAATTGAGGGGCAGCCGTGGCCTACTGGTTAGCGCTTTGAACTAACCGGAGGGTTGCCCATTCGAATCCCGACCAGTAGGAACGGCTGAAGTGCCCTTGAGCAAGGTGTGTGCTTCACCTCACTGTATGTTCACTGTGTGCTGAGTGTGTTTCACTAATTCACGGATTGGGATACATGCAGAGACCACATTTCCCTCACGGGATCAAAAGAGTATATATACTATTGTATTGGTGACAAACCAAGATACTTTGCACATGACAATTTGCAGATCATAAAAGAAAAAATGTCCACCTGCTGGGGTGTTTTTTTAACATCTGCAAACAGTAAAGGACTGACATAGGTTAAGTTCTTGTGAGCACACTAACAGCAGAGACCAGTGTTGTGCCCGGGGAGCAACCTATATGTGGCCACAATACTCATGTTCTCTGTGATTCATTTCCTATTTTGCCTTTGAAAACACATTGGATTAGATCCATGTTTCATTTGAGTATACAGCTACATGTAATAACTGTTGAAGTGAACAAAAAAGAACTCTGAACATCTTTTGGAAACTAGTGTACTACTAGCCAGCTACTTGCTAGCCAGCTACTATAGCCAGTTCAAGTTTTGTATAGATTTCTAAAAATTAACAGTAAAACCTCTACACTGGTAGAGATTTGAACAAACAATAAATATCAGTTCAAGTTTTGTATGAATTTCTGAAAATGAACAGTAAAACCTCTACACTGGTAGAGATTTGAACAAATAAACAATATCAGTTCAAGTTTTGTATAGATTTCTAAAAATGAACAGTAAAACCTCTGCACTGGTAGAGACTTGAACAAACAATATCAGTTCAAGTTTTGTATAGATTTCTAAAAACGAACAGCAAGACCTCTACACTGGTAGAGATTTGAACAAACAAACAATAAATATCAGTTCAAGTTTTGTATAGATTTCTAAAAATGAACAGTAAAACCTCCACACTGGTAGAGATTTGAACAAACAAACAGTAAATATCAGTTCAAGTTTTGTAAAGATTTCTAAAAATGAACAGTAAAACCTCCACACTGGTAGAGATTTGAACAAACTAACAGTAAACATCAGTTCAAGTTTTGTATAGATTTCTAAAAATGAACAGTAACTGATTGGAAGAACTAATCATTTGAACTGATTGAAAGAACTGATCATTTGAACTGATTGAAAGAACTGATCCTTTGAACTGATTGAAAGAAGGCTGATTTAACTGATTGAAAGTGCTCCTAGACAACCTAGGCTGGTAGTGGTGGATGTCTGAGATGGAAGATTCTGAAAAAAAAGGGAAAAAAAATTATATTTAGAGAAGAAAATTCAAACAAAATGGAACATTTTGGTAAATGTCTACATTTATAGTTATTAGCAGTGTAATTTAACGTGCATTTATAACTTTTATATAATCAATAGTAGTAATTATTACATTGTATGAAACAAGGAAAATGCATATCAACATGTGCATATTAAAATGAATGTAATTTACCAGATACTAGCAGATACGCATACTAGATAGCCTACTATAATAAGCAAACAACATCTCACCAGTGTTTGTACACAAGCTTTGTATGGTACATCTCAAAGCAGTCAGTGGGGCACAGTGCAGGGTGGTCTGGACAGGTCTTGCAGAAGAAAGGTGTCTGCTTCCTCCCTCTATGTGCGTCATCTGGACTGCGCTTCCGCGTGGAACAGACTTTGCAGTCCGGATGCGATTTCTCGTGTTGTCCGAGAAAGTGTCGACCAGTGAGACGCACGGGCACTAACGATGTGCTGATTGGCCTGGGAGGAGGAGTGAGCTCAATTTGCCTCCGTCTCAGTAGCCCCTTCACCACAAGCTCGCGGAATCCAGCCGACTGCATTGTATTGCCACTTTCTTTGTGCAAGATGTAGGCATTCACAAGTGCGACCTCTCGGATATGATGGAACAACCGATGGTACCACTTCATTGCATGGTGTTGGTAGCTGTAATAGGAGCATAGCTGGTCTCCGCGATCTACCCCTCCCATGAAGCGGTTGTAGTCCTCCACGCTCTTTGGCTTGCGCAAAGTTCTGTAGCCATCAGGCCCCTTGCTACGCACTCGTTTGGTGATAACGAGATTGTCGTGCACTGTGGAGAGGACGGTGACTGTGCCAGCATCACGAAAAGACGCTGTTAAAAGTGTCGTTTTTCAAAAAACACAGGGGGATCTGAAGGCCGCAGTTTCAGACCATGGAGTTGAGGGGGCATGCCTTTCCTGTTCACACGAACAGTTCCACACGCGCCGGTGTTTTGCCGGTGGAGCTCTTGGAAAAGAGCGGGTGAGGTGTAGTAGCTGTCAGTATAGAGACTGTGTCCCTTCCCCAAAAGCTTGGCTTCCCTTAGCAAGCCAACAACTGAACTATGGCCAATACCCAGACAGCGATCGTAGTTGAAGGCCCCTCCAGTGTATACGTGCCACAGGTACGTGTAATTACTTGTCGCGTCTGATAGGACAAAATTCTTCAGACCAAACCGGTGTCTTTTATTTGGCACGTACTGCCCAAAAAACACCCTACCACGAAATGAAACCATGGATTCATCAATGGAGAGGTGTTCGTGGGGGTAGTACTCGCTCTGAAAACTCTTCAGGACTAGATCCATAAGTGGGCGGATTTTAAAAGTGGATCATAACCGGCTGACCTCTCTCCAACCTCAGAGAGTTGTCATTGAAGTGGATGCAGGAGGACAAGAGCTGAAAGCGGTTGCGTGTCATTACACGGGCGAAATTTGGTGTCAAGCCTAGTGAACTTTGGGTGCTCCAGTAATCAGCGATTTGAGGCTTTCTAGTCAGACCCATGCTGATCTGAATGGCCAAAAACGCCTCCATCTCAGAAGCGATCAGTGGGTTTATAGTCACGTAACCGAGAGTGACTTCGCTAGCTTCGGGTGGAAGCTAACGCTTCAGCATAGCGGTTTGTCTCAGCCACCATGAGATCAATGACACAATCGCTAAAAAGGCTTTAAAAAAGGTATGGATCACTACAATCCCAAACTCTCTGCGGACCAGGTCGGTGGGTTGGTGTGTACAAAAGGATCCTCCCATCAGATCGCTTCCTCTCCCCCTCAGTGGCCACCGTCTTGCCTGTCACATCTAGCCACTCCCGCGGGGCGTCTCCCTCACCACAGCCAGTGAAGTCGCCGGCCTTGGTGAAGTTGCCGGCCGCTCCTCCTTCTTCGACTCCCTCCTCGTCCTCCCCTGGACCACACAGGACCCCTCCAAGTCCTCCTCTCCCAATCCGAAAAACTCCTCATCGCTGTCACTGTCCCAGTTGAAATTAAAACTCTCCTCCATGGTCGTGAAATTCACGGTACCGCTAATCGCCAAACTCTCTCTGTGTGCTAGCTAGATAGCTTGATATTTAGCTGATGCTAATTTGTTTTTTGAAGTTTGTGAATGACGTAATTAGCATATTTGTGAAATATTAACCAATCGTGATCTGTCTAGAACATGTTTACTATCATATCAACATAGCAACAGCACAGTAACGATGTTTTAATTGGCTACATGTTAGCGCGGCAATGATGATGCTCCTTGGGCGCACATATGCACCCTTGGCATTCTAGAACACACTCATTGTGGGCGCATATATGCACCGTTGGCAGTAAACGGGTTAAGCTGGTAAGTGAGACACAATAAACGCTTTAAGCTGGTAAGTGAGACACATCAATGAATGCAAAATCACAACAGAAAGCGTTTATTTGATTATTTATTTTTCTGGGCCCCCCCTCCTGACCGGGCCCGGTACGGTTACTCCTGTTGCAACCCCCCCAGAACCGGCCCTGATTTTAAAATAGCCTTCCAGTCGGAGCAAAAGAAAATAGCCTAGTCCTACTCTTAACTTTAGGGCTGTATTTTGGGCACCAGCGCATGGCGTAAAGTTAGTTTTCCACCCGCGCAAAGTTTAATTCGGTATTTTGCACGTTTATTTTTTAAACATTGCGCCCAGGGGTGTGGCAATTAACAACCTAGGGAGGGGCCTGGCGCGTTGTCTAAAAATCGCTATTGTACACCACCTAAACCTGGTCAGAAGTCAATGGCGAGTTGTTCATATGCTATTTTAAGAGCGCATGTCAACAGTCATATTGGCACCATCTATCATTCATGAACGCACACCAGCGCACGTCCATGCAAAGCATTACAAATTGCACGATTACAATGGGAAACATAATTAGAATAAAGATATTACGAAATACTGTACATCTCATGATGAGTAGTTATTCACCATCATTTGCAAATT